>NW_019942895.1:58696-73155 GCF_002910315.2 Salvelinus sp. IW2-2015 | reverse complement strand
AATCTAGTTGTTTTTGAAAATGTGTATATTTGAGTTATAAATCATAGTTTTACATTGCAGACTACAATCACAAATAGCACCGAAGCAGCAAGAATAATTACAGAGACCAACGTGAAATACCTAAAATACTCATCATAAAACATTTATGAAAAATACATGGTGTACAGCAAATGAAAGATAAACATCTTGTGAATCCAGCCAATATTTCAGATTTTTTAAGGGTTTTTACAGCGAAAACACAATATAGCATTATATTAGCTTACACCACAATAGCCAAACACACAACCGCATTCATTTCACCGCAAAGGTAGCGATCGCAAAAAACAGCAAAAGATATAAAATTAATCACTAACCTTGACCAACTTCATCAGATGACAGTCCTATAACATCAGGTTATACAATACAACTTTATGTTTTGTTCGAAAATGTGCATATTTTGAGCTGCAAACCGTGGGTTATACATTGTGAATATGTAGCATCGATTCACCAGAAATCTCCGGAGAAATTTGGACAGTACCTAATCTAATCAAAGAACTCATCATAAACTTTACTAAAAAATAAATGTTGGACAGCAAATGAAAGATACACTAGTTCTTAATGCAATCGCCGTGTTAGATTTTTTAAAATAACTTTACCTAACAAACAGCTTACTATTATAGCGAGACAGCGCCCGCAAAAAGGAAGGAAAATACGACTAAACATTTTCCACAGAAATACGAATAACATTCATAAATGTTCTACTTTGCGCTGAGCTTCCATCAGAATCTGTTACAAGGAGTTCTTTTGTCCAGAATAAATCGTTGTTTGTTTTAGAATGTCCTCTTCTCCTGTCGAATTAGCAACCTTAGCTAGCCAAGTGCGCCAAGATGTCCATCTTCACTAACGCAGAGAACGGAAAACTCCAAAACTCCGATTAAACGTTGAATAATCTGATAAAACTATATTGAAAAAACATACTTTACAATGTATTATCCATGTATCAAATAAATCGAAGCCGGAGATATTAGCCGTCTATACTGAACGCTTTTCAGAAGCCAATGCTTGATGTCCTTCTCCGCGCCTTGGTATACAAAGGAAATAGTGGTCACGTCATTCCAAGAGCCTTGTTCGACCTCAGATCAAGCTAGACACCCCATTCCACCTCCCACTTGCCTGTTGACATCTAGTGGAAGGCGTATGAAGTGCATGTATATCCATAGATTTCAAGCAAATGAATTGGAAGGCCCTGGAACAGAGCCTCTATTTTCAAATCTTCTCTCTTTATTGTATAACATGTTATAAGACTGTCATCTGATGAAGTTGTTCCTTGGTTAGTGACTAATTCTATCTCTATTTGGTCGGTTTTGTGATAGCTACCTATGCGGAAAAAAAATGGTGAAAATATGCRGTTGAGTCTTTTGTTATTGTGGTTAGCTAATAGAAATACATATTGTGTTTTCGCTGTAAAACATTTTAAAAATCAGAAATGATGGCTGGATTCACAAGATGTGTATCTTTCATTTGCTGTATTGGACTTGTGATTTCATGATATTTATATGCTAGTATTTACTTGTGGCGCTATGCTAGGCTATGCTAGTCAGTTTTTTTACTGATGAGGATGCTCCCGGATCAGGGATGGTGATGAAGTAGAGGTTAACAAAAGGCTAAGCTGTGTTTTGCAATATTGCACTTGTGATTTCATGAATATGAATATTTTCTAGTAATATTATTTACCTGTGCTACGCTATGCTAGTCAGCGTTTCTGATGACAATTATCCCGGATCCCGGATGGGTGGTTCAGAAAGGTTAAATTAAGAATWAAAAAAAAGAAGATCTCACAATATCAGACCTCAGGATAAGACCCAGATGCAGACAGTTTAACAAATGTTTATTTGCGAAACAGGGGGCAGGCAAACGACAGGTCAAAGGCAGGAGACAAAGGGATGTGATACATAGGTTTAATCCTAGACACATGAAAAGTGGGATGTATACTTAGTGTACGGGGCAACAGAAGATGAACAACAGAGGGGCTAAAAATCTTKKAGATGGGGAAAGGGCCGGTAAAACGGGTGGAAAGTTTGCTGGCCTCCATCCGTAGGGGCAGATCCTGAGTGGACAGCCATACCCTCTGCCTGAGACGATACCGGGAGCCGGGGTCCGATGGCGGTCCACCTGTCGTTGATACCTGGAGGTGGTCTTGAGAAGAGCCGACCGAGCTCTCTTCCAGGCAGGTCCGGCGACAGCAGCGGACATACATCTGGGCAGAGGGTATGTTGACCTCTTCCTCTTGCTCCGGGAAGAGCGGGGACTGATATCCCAGGGAACACTCAAAACGCGAGAGACCAGTGGCAGAGCAGCGGAGGGTGTTGTGGGCGTACTCAAGGTGGTGAGGTTGGCGGAGACAAGGCAGTAAAGAGTCGTCTCTAGGTCCTGATTGGCTTGCTCCGACTGGCCGTTAGACTGGGGGTGCAACCAAGAGGACAGGCTGGCCGACAACCCAATGAGTGTGCAGAAAGCCTTCCAGAACTGGGACGAGAACTGAGGATACCGGTCGGAGACCATGTCCACCGGAGGTCAATGAATMTGGAAGACGTGCTGCAACATGAGCTGGGCCGTCTCTTTGGCAGAGGGTAGCTTAGGGAGAGGAATGAAATGGGCGGCCTTGGAAAACCCGTCCACTACCGTAAGGATGACGGCGTTGCCATCAGACGGGGTAAGACTAGTGACAACGTCCAGGGATATGATTGACCAGGGATGGTGAGGGACAGGGATGGTGCTGATTGAAGCAGACCAGCCGGAGCATGCCGAGGAGTTTTATTCTGAGCACAGATTGTGCAGGCTGCGACGAAGGCGGAGAAGCCAGGGACCATGGTAGGCCACCAAAAGCATTGTCGCACAAAGGCCAGGGTCCATAATTCCTAACCGTAATTCCTCTCTGTGGTGTTAAGACAATGGGAGAAGAGGGTGCAGGGATGCAGTTGAGGTCCAGGGCAGAATGCTGGGACCAGACATCCCACACTCTGACATCCGAAGTGTCGGCCTCCACCATGAACTGACGAGACAGGTCAGGATKAACTAATATGGGAGCTGAGGAGAAGTGGTGGTTGAGGTCCCGGGATGCTCAATCAGCAGCTGGGGACCACGTCAACGGAACCTTGGGAGAGGTGAGTGCAGACAGGGTGGAAGCCAGGGTGCTGTAACCCCAGATAAAGCTGCGATAAAAATTGGCAAATGCCAGGAAGCGTTACAGCTGCAATCTGGAAGTAGGATGGGGCCAATCCACCACCGCTCTCACCTTTCCGGGATCCATCTGTACATTCCCAGCAGCGATGATGTAACGATGATTTGCACTTTTACGCTTTCACAAAAAGCTGGTTCTCCAGGAGGTGGTGGAGGACCTGTCGGACATGGAGAACATGTTCTTGGGCTGAGAGGGAGAAAACGAGGATATCGTTGAGGTAGACGAAGACGAAGACGAACCTGTTCAACATGTTATAGAGAACGTCATTAACCAGGTCCTGGAACACAATGGAGCATTGCTTAAACCAAATGGCATGACCAGATATTCGTAGTGACCGCTGGCCGTGTTAAAGACCGTCTTCTACTCATCCCCTTTCCATATCTGTACCAGGTGGTAGGTGTTCCACTGGTCCAACTTGGAGAAAAWGGTGGCCACCTGGAGCGGCTCAAAGGCCGAGGAGATGAGTGGTAGCAGGTAGTCGATGCACAGGCGCAGGGTTTTGTCCTTCTCCACTAAGAGGAACCCTTCACCGGTAGGGGAGGCAAAAGGACAGATACACCTTGTAGCCAGGGAGTCCTCAATGTAGGTCTCCATAGCCAATCGTCTCCGGATCTGACAGTGAATACAGTTGCGGGAATGGCGGAGAGGTCCGGGGAAACTTCCGAGCCCACAGGAAGACGTCCCAGGTTAGGCTGCACCGACTTCAGGCAATGGGCGTGGAAGAACGGACTCCAGCCCATGATGGTACCAGCAGTCCAGTCAATGAGGGGATTATGTCGCTGGAGAAAAGAGWATCCCAATACCACGGAAACCTGAGGAGATTTAATAAGAATGAATTGGATAGCCTTGGCTATGATTCCCTGACACTTGCAGGTTGATGGGAGTGGTGTTGTGGGTGACCCTGCCTATAGAGTGCCCATCCAGCACTCTAACATCCATGGAGAGGGGCTGAGTGGTGATGCCCAGCTCGGATGCCAGGGTGGCGTCCATAAAACTCTCATCGGCCCCAGGGTCGATGAGTACCCGGAGAGATTTCGACTGGTTCCCCCACAGCAGGATGGCATGGAGTGGGGTGCGAGTAAGAAGAGAGGGAAAGTTATCCGTATGGCCCACCAGAGTACTCACACCTACCAGTGAGCCTGGTCTTTTAGTGGACATGAGGACATGAAAAGACCAGTAGTCCTGCAATACAGGCAACTCTTCGTGTTAACTTCTTATGGATAGGGGGCAGCATTTTCACGTTTGGATCAAAAGCGTGCCCAGAGTAAACTGCCTCCTACTCAGTCCCAGATGCTAATATATGCATATTATTAGTATTGGATAGAAAACACTCTGAAGTTTCGAAAACTGTTTGAATGATGTCTGTGAGTATAACAGAACTCATATGGCAGGCAAAAACCTGAGAAAAAATCCAAACCGGAAGTGGGAAATCTGAGGTTTTTAGTTTTTAAACTCAGCCCCATTGAATATACAGAATATATTTATCTCAGCCACAAACTCCTCCAGGCTGAAGCACACGGCAGACTGTTGTTCCCACACTGCCGTAGCTCAGGTGAGAGCCCTCCCAGACATCAGTGTGATGAGGTACGCTATCTTGGAGCGGTCCGAGGGGAAGGAGGAGGGCTGCAGCTCAAAAATTAGGGAACACTGAGTGAGAAACGCCCGGCAGGTTCCCGACTTTCCAGCGAAGCGTTCTGGAGGAGATACGTTGCGTTCTCTGGAAGCCGGGGTGGCCGTGAGAGAAGCGGGGTTACTGAGCAAGGTTACTGAGGGGCTAGGAGGTTACCATCATGCTAGGCTGCCTAACCGACATCCCCCGGAATTGCTCCAGCAATTTATCTAAAGCGCGGTCATGGTGTTCGGCCAAGGTCTGGAAACTTCCATAAGACCACGAAGCAACTCCTTGTGCCTCCCAATGGTGGCTCCTTGGGAGGAGACATCATTGTGGAGCTGGTCAGAGTTTGCTGGGTCAGCCAGGGCCAGTTAATACTATCAGACCTCAAGATAAGACCCAGACAGTTCGAAATACCAAATGTTTATTYACGAAACAGGGGGCAGGCAAATGACAGGTCAAGGTCAGGCAGAGGTCAGTAATCCAGGGCAGTCCGTAAGGTACAGAACGGCAGCCGTGCTCAGGGTCAGGGCAGGCAGGGGTCAGTAATCCAGGGCAGGCAGGAGTGGGTAATCCAGGGCAGTCCGTAAGGTATAGAACGGGAGGCAGTCTCAGGGTCAGGGCAGGCAGAATGGTCAAAAACCGGGAGAACTAACAAGAAACTGAAGTTCGGGGAAAAACGCTGGTAGGCTTGACAAGACAAGATGAACTGGCAACAGACAAACATATAACACATGTGTAAATGCACCGGGGATAATGGGGAAGAAGGGTGACACCTGGAGGGGGGTGGAGACAACCACAAAGACAGGTGTAACAGATCAGGGTGTGACACACTGCGCTTGMCAGTACCACTTATCATTATCACTGGGGTAATATGTGGGATCTTCTTCTCAGTAAGACTACTTTAGMTGAAACGGGAAGGTGAATGAAATCTCCCTCAACAATTATCATAACTGTCATAATGTTTTACAGTTTTGATGGAATTTAGTTGAAGAACAAGATTTATTCTAGACTTAAAACACATAGGTGTTATCATGTTTTTGACGTGATACCTTGTGAGTAATACTGTGGTCTGACATGCTGAGACTGTAATGTGAGCTGACGTGGGTGTACGTGGCATTACCGTGATCTAAGTGGTGAAGGTTCCTATAGCGGAGAGATATAACATGGTATTTTAACAGTAAATCTCCAGCTGAGCTTCTGCTAACTCTTATCCTCTTTAACTGAGACTAATCGTTATCCTAATCCTAGCTTTCAAACGCATGCATTCAAACTGATCACATGATGGGTGTGTGTATCGTGTGTGTGTAAGTGTGTGTTGAAACTGGTGTGTTGTGGTGTGTGTAAGGTGTGTGGTGTGTGGTGTGTGAAAAAATGTGTGTGACAAAGAGAAAGTAGTGCGTATCTAAGATCGACTGACACTAAAGATACAATGTCCCATTCAAGGTCTATGCAAGATGTGACCTCCCAATGTGCACAACGCCGTGTTCGTAGTGTAGTAGTGTAAAAACAAAAAAGTCAGTGTGTTGGTAGTAAGTAGTGTGTGCGGTGTGTGTGAGTTTACCCTCCGTGGCTGTCGCTGTGTGTGTGTGGCCTGTGTTGTGCTGTGTGTGTGTGGAATGAACGTAAGCGATGGAATACAAGCAATGTGTTCGTGTGTAAGTGTGACAAAAAAGAATAAAAAAAGAAATAAAAAAGATAAGACATGTACAGAGCTAAAAAAGTAAAATCAGAAAATGTTGAAATAAGAACAAGGAAGTCATACAACTCTGGACAAGGCTGTTAGTGTTTGAAAGTGCATTAAAACACATAACACTCCCAATTGGAAATCTGGCGGCCAGCGCTAAAAGCATCACCTGCACTCTCTTCCGCTGGTAAATGACCTACACAAATGGCACACTTCCACTAAGAATACTGAAACGAACTCACTTTTCAAATGAAGAGACAAGGGGCAATTAAACACTGCAGCTCAGAGAGCTGGATAATTCTTGACGCCTTTTAGATATAAGAATGTTATAATTTGTCACTATTATTACTTGACATTTGCTGGCCTTTTTCATTTACAAGATGAAAAGAGCGAGAGAGCATCAAAGTGCTGTACTATGTGCAGAGCATTCTGGTACTTTGTCTTTAACTGGGTCCATTGTACACTGCTGTATATTTAGTAAGGTGGTTATTTACAGAGAAATATGAGGCAGAGATATTCAATTATGATCCTTGAGACCCACAGCACTGTTGTTTTCYWTCCTTTCYYTCCAATCAGGGACTGATTCAGACCAGGGTCACCAGATGAGTGACCACTCTGGCCAATCAATGGCCGATGTCACAGTAACTGACCAATTATCTACCAGGTACAGTAGAAACTAAACCGAAAAGTACTTCGGTCCTCAATGGTTGTTATTGAATACACCTGACACAATAGATGAATGTATAGAGGTGACATCCACATAACATGGAGGTACAAGGTGGTGGAATCAAATCCCACGGTGTTCTCCGCCAAGGCCGAGAAACGGAATACCCAAGCCGTCTTGTAAACGTGTCTGATCCCCTCTTCGATCCAGCTCAGGTTGGATTAGGAGACTGCCGTGCCATCTCTGAAGTCCAGTTGGATGTTGGTTCTCATTGAGTCACCCTGGAATACAAGTAAAGTTTAAAGTAAGGACTAAAGATGAAGAAAGAAAGACAGAACAAAAAAATAATAAAATTGTCCCAAACACCATTATTTWAAAAAACACAATTCCATTGTATTTGAGAGCCCAGCCAGATGCTTGTACTTGTGTTTATTATAAACTTAAATACATGTCATTGTTGAAATGGGGTTTAATACAATGCCCCAAAACCACTGTACCACTCAGTAATCAGCACTCAGCATGCATGGGCACAGGCAGGGCATCATTCTTTGTTTTTGTCAAAGTCCAACAGCCGGTGTTGTGACACCTCTACATTAGCGTGCATACTGAGTCTGACATGTTACGTAACACCACTAGGAGTGTCTGGCTCCTGTGGTGTGTGTGTGTGAAGGAGAGAGAGAACGACAGGGAGGTCGAGGCAGTGTAGTAATCAAGAGACAGTAGGGTGGCAGGTACACTAGTCAACATACTGCTGGGCTACATTCACACACAGACACCATCAATCATCACCAGCCCAACAATGGGGTTGCATCATGTTCTGCCCCAACGTGAGAGCAGTGTGTTTGCCTGTTACTGCTAATGAGGTGTGTCTCTCTCTCTCTGTGTGTTTGTGTGTTTGTGTGTGAGTACTCTGCCGCTACAGTATCTGCAGCAGGTCTACTCAGGTGGGTTACATCTGGCACATCCCTAGGATCAACACACACACACCACAAGTGTTGCTGGGAGCTCCAGCTGCTGCTGCGACCAAACTCTCCCACTTATCCCGCCCGTACCCTGCGAGCAAGCACAACTAACTCCCAGCCTCACCGCAGCACATTGTGATGCAATGCAAATGGGATCTTCATTTGTTACACTGCATTAGCACAAGGGGGCTCCGGTCCAGAAACAAACACAACAATAGCAAAATGTAAAACCGATTATTGTGTCTCTCTCTTTCTCTCTCTCTGCTTATTCACTATCTGTTTAGCTTCTTTTCAAGCGCAGCAGAGTGTGAAAACACTGTAAGGTTGACTGTGTGGGGAAAGGCTTCTGGGGGATATATTTCTCACCATACCCAGAAAATGATMAACTATGAATAAGCCGAATAAAGAAAGGTAGAATAGAATGGAAGAAAAGGGATAACAGTGGAGGCTATTGTGTGGAACTGTAATGGCCCACAATCCTTTGWCAAAATGTCATTCGGAATGGGTTAGGTCTTCTGTGGTATAGATGTCACTCAGGTTTTTGTTGGTGTCCGTTGTTGACACTCTCTGGACACTTCTAGTTCTCTATCGAAGTGTCCTGGGATCACTAGCTAATCTGCATGAGACTGATGCTGGCCTGCTGGCTAAATATCACGCTTTGTGTCTGTGGCTACATGTGTGACTCAGGGAGGGCCACCAAATCCAAAATGAATAATAGGATAAACATCATGGTCTGGACAGCAGTGTATTGTATTCTTGTTCAGGTGAATGTCAACACACTAAGGATGGTGTAAACCAGRGATTCTCAACTGGGGGTCGTGGGGTCGGGGGAGGATTTTAAGGGGTCATGGGACTTTTACAAGAATATAAAACATTTAATAAAAAAATATTTTGAAAGGTAACCGCGATACTGAAACATTTATTTTGAAAGGATACGGCGTCGCCGCATATTGTTGCTTACTTTCACAACGTTACCGCTACACACAGGCGTGCGTGCGCTGCACCGCTTATTGTTACTGACTTTACACTTGCAGCGCGTCAGCAGTGTTGAAATGGCTAGCTATGTTCGGACTTGGAGGATTTTCGCGCTGCACACACTCATTGAACCACCCCCCACCACACACACACACTGATTCCAATAAAAATGGCACTCTGCAACATTGTTTTGTTTTAAATGTGGCACGTCCAATCAGATAATACAGATCTTCTTCTGACAGCTATCTATTTGATAGCTACCTATGCAGATGTGTTCTGCAGGCATTGCACATGTGGATAGTTAGCTGTCATATAATCATGTCGGCTAGGTGTCAGAGTAAAATCGGTGGACAAGTTTTTTAACGTGCAGCTCCTCTTCATCTACTGCTGCTTCCAATGTCAACACAAGGCAGAACAACCGGGTCCCTGTCAAGAAGAGAAAATACAACCCCGACTTCATTCAATATGGTTGTACATATATTGAAGACAGGCAGGGTGAGTGTAGACAGTCCTATGCAACGAGCTGTTAGCTAATGAGAGCATGAAACCCTTCATAATGAAAAAGGCATCTGGACACCAAGCATCCAAGTCACAAAGATAAGACAGGTGACCTTTTTTTTAAAGAAAATGTCAATATTGGTGTCTCAGAAGATTCATTGAAGAAGGTATGCTGACAAGAAAAGCCACTTTGGCGTATACCTTGAGGGCCAGCGCATTGCTATGTGGCAAAAAAAGCAGACACCAGCGCAGAGGATCTCATACTCCTGCTGCGAATGATAATGTGCACTGAAATCTTGGAGAGTACCGCCAACAAACTTAAAACTATACCCCATCCAATGACAAATGAGAAGGAGAATCCAGGACATGGTCTGAGGACATACGTGCCAGACATCAGAGCGCATCAGTGAAATGGCCATTATCCACTGCAGCTGATGAATCCACAGATGTGGCTAACCATGGCCATTCAAATGGTCTATGCTAGACATGTGGGATGATAACTTTGAGGAGCAGTTCCTTTTTAGTGCTGATTTTCCCACCAACACCATTGCAGAGGCTGTCTTTAACACAATTGATATGCACCTGGCTCCGCGGAACTGGTCTGGGATGGGTGCGTCGGTGTGACGCTGATAGGGCAGCTGCCATGACAGGAAAGCACTTTTGGAGTAGTAAAGCTGATCCTGGAGAGAGCACCGACTGCTTCTACACAGGGAGGCATGGCAGTGGAGGACATGGTGCCTGAGCTCCACGCCACTCTCCAGGATGTGATCAAGTGTGTCAACTATATCAAAGAGTTCACGAAAAGCAAGTGTTTCCAGGCCTTCTGCAGGGATATGGGGAGCGAGTACCAGCGGGGTTTATCATGCAGAAGTCCGCTGCCTTTCAGGGGTAAAGTGTTGGGTCGCTTTAGAGCTTCTGGTGGAGATTGCTGCGTTTCTTCCGGAAAACAGGTCATCTCTGGCCGAACATTTCGATTGTGAGGAATGGCTCGCACAGGTTGCCTACTGGCAGATATTTTTGATCATCTGACATCTCTCAATGTGTCAATGCAAGGGAGGGGGCACAATTGATTTGAACAGAGGGACAACGTGGATACCTTCAATATGAAGCTTATCATTTGGGTAAATCATGATTCTAACAGGAGTATTGACATGTTTCCCAATGCTGATTTCGAGATTCAGAATCTGATCAACAAAGAGCACGGCGACACACTCAAAAAACAAACATTAAACAGCATCTTGTCAAGCTGTAAGGAAAGTTTTGCGACTACTTCCCGGAGCAAACAGGAGACAAGACGACTGGATACGGGACCCCTTTTGAGTGGAGAAGGAAGCGTCACGTTGCCAGAAAACGAAGAGGATCAGCTGGTGGAGTTGTCATTTGATCTTGGAGTAAGCATGCGTGTCCCGGGAATGACACTGCCACAGTTCTGGTTGAAGCTTAGCGGGAGAGTATCCTGCTCTCTCCTGTCGGCTATGGCCGTGCTGAAAACTAAAGCAGAAACAAACTGGACAGCCAGCATGACCTCCGAGTAGCCCTGTCAACTATCACCCAGATTTCAAACTAAAGAAACACCCCCAGCTTTCCCACTGGTAGGCCACACACGCGTGTGCACACACACACAATACACAACCGTTAATGAGTTATTGTTCACTAGATTAATTCTTGTTAATTAACTCTGACATTCATATTACATGTTATGAACTAGTTAAAAACATACACCTTTAAAAAAACTTTAAGCTTATTAAAAAAAAATATTTAACCTTTATTTAACTTTATTTAAGGTTGTGAAACTATTCACATGGTAATTGATGAATAATTCCTAATGATGCTGTTTTTTCTATTTAAAAACTGGTATGTGTTTACTGTTCATTTAACATTAATGGAAGGGTTTTGAGTGCATGTCTTCTAATGTCATGAGTCGATAATGTGTTACACCCCACTCCTAATTAAAATTGTTTATCTCTTGAATTATAATAAATTTTTTCTCCGTTAATATGGCTGTGTAGCTCCCGGGTGGCGCGGTGGTCGAGAGCACTGCATCGCAGCGCTAGCTGTGCACAGAGACTCGGGCTCGCGCCCAGGGTCTGTCGCAGCCGGGCCGCGTCCGCGGGGTGACGCACAATTGGCCTAGCGTCTTAGGGAGGGTTTGCGGTAGGGATATCCTTGTCTTCATCGCGCACAAGGGACTCCTGTGGCGGGCCGGGCGCAGTGCCTGCTAACTGGTAGCCAGGTGCACGGTGTTTCTCCAACACATTGGCGCTTCCGGGTTGGAGGCGCACTGTGTTAAGAAGAAGCAGCTTGGTTGGGTTGTTGTTATTTTGGAGGATGCATGGCTATGTAGATAATTGGCCATCTTTCTGGGACTCACCCATAAACAGGACCAAGCCTGGCCTGCTGAGGAGTGACAGACTCTATCCTAGCTGGAGGGGTGCTCTCATCAGCTCAGCTAACTCCCCTAGCTCTACAATGAGATAGGGTGCAGGCCAGGCAGCAAAATGTATKCCAGCCTGCCAGCTTAGTGCAGTCTGCCTCTAGCACAGTCAGTGTAGTCAGCTCAGCTATCCCCATTGAGATCATGTCTGTGCCTTGATCTAGGTTGGGCAAAACTAAAYATGGCGGTGTTCGCCTTAGCAATCTCACTGGAAAAAAGACCTCTTCCATTCCTGTCATTATTGAAAGAGATTGTGATATCTCACATTTCAAAATASGGCTACTTAATGTTAGATCCCTTACTTCCAAGGAAGTTATAGTCAATGAACTAATCACTGATCATAATCTTGATGTGATTGGCCTGACTGAAACATGGCTTAAGCCTGATGAATTTACTGTGTTAAGTGTGGCACGAGYGATRGCAAATTTCAATTTACAAAACAAAAACGACTGCGTTTTCGYAGCCTACACAATCACWTTTTATAGCTACTGTTTACAGGCCTWCTGGGCTGTATACAGCATTCCTCACTAAGTTGCCTGAATTCCTATCGAATCTTGTAGTCATGGCAGATAATATTCAAATTTTTGGTGACTTTAATATTTACATGGAAAAGTCCACAGTCCCACTCCAAAAGGCTTTCGGGGGCCATCATCGACTCAGTGGGTTTTGTTCAACATCTCTCCTGACCTACTCACTGTCACAGTCATACTCTGGACCGAGTTTTGTCCAGTGGAAAAAATGTTGTGGATCTTAATGTTTTTCGTCATAATCCTGGACTTTCAGACCACCATTTTATTACGTTTGCAATCACAACAAATAATCTGCTCAGACCCCAACCAAGGATCATCAAAAGCCGTGCTATAAATTCTCTGACAACCCAAATATTCCTAGATGCCYTTCCAGACTCCCTGCACCTRCCCAAGGACGTCAGAGTATATAAATCAGTTAACCACCTAACTGAAGAACTCAATTTAACCTTGTGTAATACCCTAGATGAAGTCGCACCMCTAAAAAAAMAAACATTTGTCGTAACAAACTAGCTCCCTGCTGTACATAAAATACCCGTGCCCTGGAGCAAGCTTCCAGAAAATTGGAACGGAAATGGCGYTACACCAAACTGGAAGCCTTCCGACWAGCTTTGAAAGACAGWACCGTGCAGAATCGAAGAGCCCTCACTGCTGCTCGATCATCCTATTTTTTCAACTTAATWGAGGAAAACAAGAACAWTCCAAAATGTATTTTTGAYACTGTCGCGAAGATAACTAAAGCAGCATTMCCCAAGAGAAGATGGCTTTCACTTCAGCAGTGATAAATTCATGAACTTCTTTGACGAAAATATCATGATCAATTAGAAAGCAAATTACGGTCTCCTCTTTAAATCTGCGTATTTCTCCAAAGATCAGTTGTCCTGAGTCTGCATGACCTAGGATCAAGGGAGACACTTACGTTTTTTAATACTATACCTCTTGACACATGGATGAAAATAGTAATGGGCTCTAAACCTTMMAGYTGCATACTGGACCCTATTCCAACTAAACTACTGAAAGAGCTGCTTCCTGTGCTTGGCCCTCCTATGTTGAACATAATAAACGGCTACCTATCCACAGGATGTGTACCAAACTCACGACAAGTGGCAGTAATAAAGCCTCTCTTGAAAAAGCCTAACCTTGACCCAGAAAATATAAAAAACTATCGGCCTATATCGAATCTCCCATTCCTCTCAAAAAAATGAAAAAGCTGTTGCGCAGCAACTCACTGCCTTCCGGAAGACAAATGGCGTCAGACCTCGACTAACTATTACATTAGCTACTTATAGCATTGTCTGTTCTACACATCGATTACTCTACATTAGACCTACCTCTATAGCATCTCATGTTATACACCAAATCAATTATACTCTACCATTAGTACTATATAGACATTATGTTTACACCACCTCAGATTGTTATCCTACATTAGCTACCTTTTAGCACTGTCATTGTTTACACCCAATCAGATTTACTCTACATATCTAGACTCCTGTATGCATTCTTTACATGCCAATTCAATTTACTCTACATTAGCTACTTAATGCCATGTCATGTTTACACCAATCAGATTTAGCCTCTACATAGTACCTTAGAGATTGTCTGTTTACACCAATCAGGATTTAACTTCTACCATTAGCATACCTTAGAGCAGTCATGTTTCACACCCAAATCCGATCTTATCTTACAATTTAGCTACCCTTTTTACGTCTTTGTTTGTTTGTTTTTTTACACACGAAATGCCAGACTATATGACTCTTCATTAAGCACTTATAACGGACACTGTTCCATAGTTCTATCCCTCAAGCCCAATAGCCTATTCAACTTTGGAGACGTCCCGTTCTGTGCAGCGTTAACCCAGGCCTTGCAGCCACCTAGCT
>NW_019942895.1:50231-55969 GCF_002910315.2 Salvelinus sp. IW2-2015 | reverse complement strand
ATCTGGACAGTATAATGACTTTACGCCGTGCAATGATGTAGTTGACAAATCCACAATCAAGATTTCCACAAATTATAATTTTTTGGGGAGGGACTCTGTGGCATACAGCAAGTCTGAGACATGTTCTCTTTATGAGATATTCAGACAGAAAGTCTACCACCAACAGTGCCAATCTACAATAATTAATCCCAGTATATTACGTAATCCAAGGTTAACCCAAGGTCACTTGACAGTGCAGATCCTATCCCTCTCTCAAAACAACAAAACGTTCTTCCACCTCCCTCTCTCCTTTCTTTTCATTTTCTTTTTCTGATCCGCCATGTTTACTAGCTACAGTAGCAGTGCCGCTTAAATATTTAGGGCCATTTGCTCTCCTCAAGAAATACTGCCATCTCGTGCTTCATGAATATAAATTAAAGTCTGAATTCAATGGGAATGAAGGATTTCCCGAATGCATAAGTCCCCCCCACCTCTCTCTCTCTTTCCTTSCCCCTTCCCCTCTATCAGAGGAATCCTTTCTTAATGAAAGAAATAGACCCTCAATTCCTCAACTCATCACACTGTAATATGTCAACTGGGCCCGGGAGAGACCTAGTGGGAAAGACACTTACTTCTTAGCTGCAGTGCAGGGGGAAAGCACCGCCGCACCGAGCAGAGCGCYWCCKCACTTMTTCCACCTGAATTTAATGTGAGGTGRTTGAACAGTGTCTAGGGATTGAGGGGAGTGAGGCAAGGCCCTGGCYCTAGAAGGAGSCTACTCTGAGTCTATCACTCTATAACAGGGTCTCCAGGGGTGCATCTCTCTCTAAGGTCTCTCAGCTCGGGGCTTGGGGTCTGTAGCTCTGTGTGGGTGATATTATGTTGCAAGTGACTATTAAACTTTCAGGGGTTGGTGTATATGAGATGACATAACAGGGAAAWCATTTCAAGCTTATGTYTGGAGAAACATCCATATTTCACTCAGTAACAGGCCTACAGTGAGTGAGTTGTGCACCACATGCTAGGACTACTTTTACAACCATGCATAACAATACAAAACATATAGATTTTTCATTACATGGCTTAAGATTAATATCTTGTATGTGTTTCACAGTGCGAGCCGTGTGTGATGGGCCAGAAACAGATCTATATTAAACGCAGACCAGGAAACATTGCATGCTGGGAAAAGACCTACACCGAAGTCCTCTTCTGCTGAGTCGAGTATTGTCGGGCCCAGGAACTTTTGAATGGTACTTATTAGTATACTAGTATAATAACTCACAATTTGCAGAATAATATGACACATGAAACACATGTCCTAGAACATCTTTTATCACAAAGTATTTACTTTTCAAATCTAAACATGAGTAGTTAAACAGAATTTCAAGCACTTTCATTGTCCATGAACGAGAGAGACATGTTGTATTGATGCTTTGTATATTGTTGTCCCATTTAAGCCAATTTTGGATTTAATTCTGTCACGACTCCGCCTGAAGTCGGTCCCTCTCCTTTTCGGGCGGCGTTCGGCGGTTCGACGTCACCGGTCTTCTAGCCATCGCCGCCTCCACTTTCATTTTCCATTTGTTTTGTCTTGTTTTTCCCGCTACACCTGGTTTACATCCCTCATTACTCTTAGTGTATATTATCCTCTGTTCCCCCCATGTCTGTGTGTGTTTTGTTCATTCGTTACATGTGTGACACTACAGGCTGGTTTGCACGCGGTATTGTTAACCCGTGGTTTTTGTTATTTTGCACAATGTTGTGTGATTTTGTGCCGCTTATCGTTGTTCCTTGGGCCAGAGTGTTGACGCAGTTGCGTCCGGCTGTTTTACTCTGCCTGATTAAAGTGTGCCTGTTCACTCATCTCTGCTCTTCCCTGCATCTGACTTCCTTGACCCTAGTTGCGCAACCACCTATTTCAGGATACCTCATTATTTGGGTTCAGTTTTCCGGTGTCCGGTACCCCAATTATCAGATATGTTGGTGTGATCATTTTACGCAATTTGCTTCCTAACGTCTGTCTCTCTGCTTAGCTCATTTTGCTATGTTTAAAATAACGTAGCAGAAGAATGAGGGGTTGTTAATAGGACTGTAGATTGTATAATATATATTATTACAGTGGGAGAACAAGTATTTGATACACTGCCGATTTTAGCAGGTTTCCCTACTTACAAAGGCATGTAGAGGTCTGTCATTTTTATCATAGGTTTTACACTTCAACTTTGAGAGACGGAATCTAAAACAAAAAATCCAGAAAATCACATTGTATGATTTTTAAATAATTAATTTGCATTTTATTGCATGACATAAGTATTTGATCACCTACCCAAACCAGTAAGAATTCGGCTCTCACAGACCTGTTAGTCTTTTCTTTAAGCAAGCCTCCGTTCTCCACCATTACCTGTAATTAAACTGGCACCTGTTTGAACCTTCGTTACCTGTATTAAAAAGACAACCTGTCCACACACAATCAAACAGATTCCAACCTCTCCACAATGGCCAAGCAACCAGAGAGCTGTGTAGGAACATCAGGATGAAAATGCTTAGACCTGCACAAGGCTGGATGGCGCCTACAGGACAATAGGCAAGCAGCTTGGTGAGAGGAAACAACTGTTGGGCGCAATTATTAGAAAATAGAAGAAGTTCAAGATGAGGTCAATCACCCTCGGTATCTTGGGGCTCCATGCAAGATCACCTCGTGGCGATCAAATGATCATTGAGGAACGGTGAGGGATCAGCCCAGAACTACCACGGGCCCAGGGACTTGGTCAAATGACCTGAAGAGAGCTGGGACCACAGTCTCAAAGAAAACCATTAGTAAACCACTACGCTGTCATGGATTAAAATTCCTGCAGCGCCCACGCAAGGGTCCCCCTGCTTAAGCCAGTGGCATGTCCAGGCCCTGCTTGAAGTTTGCCAAGACCATCTTGGATTGATCCAGAGGAGGACATGGGAGAAGTCATCGTGGTCTTGATCTGAGAAAAAAATAGAGCTTTTTTGGTCTAACTCCCACTCGGTCCGTGTTTGGAGGAAGAAATGAAGTATGAGTACAACCCAAGAACACCATCCCAACCGTGAAGCATGGAGGTGGGAAACATCATTGCTTTGGGGATTGCTTTTCTGCAAAGGGGACAGGTACGACTGCACACGTTTGAGCGGGACGGATGGGATGGGCCATGTATTCGCGATGATCTTGGCCAACAAAACCCTCCTTCCCTCAGTAAGAGCATTGAAGATGGGTCGTGGCTGGGTTCTTCCAGCATGACAACACACGAAGCAACACAGCCATGGGCAACTAAGGAGTGGCTCCGTAAGAAGCATCTCAAAGGTTTCCTGAGTGGCCTAGCCCAGGCTCTCCCAGACCTGAAACCCAATAGAAAATCTTTGGAGGGAGGCTGAAAGTCCGTATTGTCCAGCGCACAGCCCCGAATACCTGAAGGATTCTGCGAGAAGATCTGTAGAGGAGCTGGGCCAAAAATCCCTGCTGCCAGTGTGCTGCAACACCTAGTCAAGAACTACAGGAAACGTATGATCTCTGTAATTGCAAACAAAGCGTTTCTTGTACCAAATATTAAGTTCTGCTTTTTTCTTGATGCTACATAATATTATGTCATGCCCAATAAAAATTGCAAATTAATACTAAAAAATCATACAATTGTATTTTCTGGATTTTTGTTTTTAGATCCGTCTCTCAACAGTTGAAGTTGTAGCCTATTGATAAAAATTACAGACCTCTACATGCTTTTGTAGTAGTGAGAAACCTGCAAAAATCGGCAGTGTATCACATACTTGTCCCCCACTTGTATATATAAGTAAAAAAAATTGTGCTCACCTTTGACAGCTAAAATCATGTTTTTGTGCGTATGGAAATTTTCTTTGTAATTCCTTTATTCAGCTCATTGAAAGATGTGGAATAACACTTTACATGTTGGTAGTTCTATTGTTTTTGTTTCCAGGTGTAAATACATTAGATTATCGCGTTAAGGTTTCTGTTTATTCTTTCTTAAGGTCAAACTTTGTGGTTTTTTTTCTTTTGTGTTTTCTTCGAACGTAGCCCTGGGTCTTTGTGGTTCTGGGAACGTAAGCCCTGATATTGCAATTTTGTTCCACTTGATTTCCACCTGTGTTCGTTCTCACCTGGTCTTCATCAGCTCCCTATTTTTAGTTCAGTTCTTTCTGTTATATATGGTTTGTTGAGTATTGTTTGTTTTTGACTGAACTAACCTGTGTTTGGACCATTACCTGCCTGTGTATTGGGACCATTACCCCCTTGCCTGTGTTTGAGACCATTACTGCCTGATGAAACCACATGATTTCCTGCCTTATGTGAGGACTATAATAAAATATCTAGCCGCCAATCTGCGCGCTAGAATCTACACTTTTCTCTCCTTACCATTCCACACATATTATATATTCATATAAATAATAAGTGAGAAGAGAGATGAAGATATTATAACTGTAACCAAAACACCCTGCGGAGAGTTCATCACCCCTTATAATGATACTAATATGGAACCCATTACTTTTATGATTGATGACTATTAATGGAAAAATGAAATAATAATAAATTGAACCCCAAAGCTGATGATTCAGTCTGCTGTAATGTCCTTAAACTGGAACACTGTTACCCTCATTTGGGACTCACTCGTGTCCTCTTATAAACATATTATTCCCAAACCAACCATAACACCATAACTTCACATTGACAGCCTGTCAATAATTGAGGGAGGGTTCCTAACCTCACATGAAGCGCCCCAGACCGGCCATAGGGACTCCTAGAGGGACCTCAGGCTTTTGTTTGCTTCCTGTTTGTTCAGGCTAACTAATTAAGTTTGATACATTCATATGACAGTGTCATAATTAGAATCGGCACTTTGCCTAACCTGCCTATATGCGTGATGTAAATCACCTTTCGTGATTGGGAGGTAGCTAAACGTCCAGCCGGGTGTAAGTCAGCCATCCTGAACCTGGCTGGCCTTGTGTGACATGGAGTCCCCAGGGCTCAGTCTTTCCGTAACCCTCTTGCTGATCTTGGAGCATGTTGCTCAACTCGCAGCCCCAAATCCAATATTATAATAATTATGCGTATGCAATGCAAAAAATATCTATTATATGATTATTGCTGAGGATTAGGAGAGAGAAGCTGTTAACAATATTAACACCAGTAATGCTGTATGTCCTTTTGGATCAAAAATCATATTTCAAAATTGTATTTATCACAGCTTTCGTAAAACACCAGGTGTAGGACTAACAGTTGAAAATGCTTTACTTATGCGGCTCTTCCAAACAATACAGAGAGAAAAATATTAGAAAAATAATATTAAATAGATAATGAGTGACGATTAACTTGGGCTCATATACACGGGGTACAAGTACGAGTTGACGTGCAGAGGTGTATGAGGTAATTGAGTAGAATTATGTACATTTACAGGAGGTAAGAGGTAAAGTGGTTGATTGTTGATTCACATTCTGTTTTATGTGATTTGCTTATAGTTGAGTGATTATGCTCATGAACGGCGTAGAAGGGGAACGTCTTACCAGCGTTCTGGTTCAACCCAACAATGTTGTATCCAAGGAGCTGCCAGCCAAGGACAGAAGTTACCTCATCAGCACAGCGGTGAGCTTTGCACATAGGGGCCACTATTTGTTAGCGTTTCTATGGTGTCTATTCCTAAGTGAAGGCAACCCTTTCTGTATATTTTCTGCTCAATGGAAGGTTAAAAATCTTTTCAGTTTTTTTTATGTTTATCTCTCTCTTT
>NW_019942895.1:39544-50206 GCF_002910315.2 Salvelinus sp. IW2-2015 | reverse complement strand
GATATTAATCCATATAGTGAACGCACATGGGATTACAGTATGTCATTTTCAAATGTCAAATTAGCATAGAACAGCAAGTCAAACCATTCTTATGTTAACCTATTGAGCTTATTTGAACTACGCAAACACTGGAAGTACACTGCATCTACCATGTAAAAACATTGTTACCCTGAGGAAATTGGGGGAGTGGCATGCTTTTTCAATTTCAGTCAGGGGGAGGGTTTACTATTTTTTTATTTAGTCCAGGGGAGGATCATGTCATTTGTAATCGATTCAATATCATATTGCTCTGGGTTTGAGACTTAGTTGCTTATTATAAACCCAGCAAAAAAATAAATGGAATAATGTGTCCCTGAACAAAGGGAGGGTCAAAATCAAAAGTAACAGTCAGTATCTGGTGTGGCCACCAGCTGCATTAAGTACTGCAGTGCATCTCCTCCTCATGGACTCCACCAGATTTGCCAGTTCTTGCTGTGAGATGTTACCCCACTCTTCCACCAAGGCACCTGCAATTTCCCTGACATTTCTGGGGGGAATGGCCCTAGCCCTCACCCTCCGATCCAACAGATCCCAGACGTGCTGAATGGATTGAGATCCGGGCTCTTCGCTGGCCATGGCAGAACACTGACATTCCTGTCTTGCAGGAAGTCACGCACAGAACAAGCAGCATTGCTGGTGGCATTGTCATGCTGTAGGGTCATGTCAGGATGAGCCTGCAGGAAAGGCATCACATGAGGGAGGAGGATGTCTTCCCTGTAACACACAGCATTGAGATTGCCTGCAATGACAAGAAGCTCAGTCCGATGATGCTGTGACACACAGCCCCAGACCATGACGGATCCCCCATCTCCAAATCGATTCCGCTCCAGAGTACAGGCCTCGGTGTAATGATAATTCCTTCAACAATAAATGTGAATCCGACCATTCCCCCTGGTGAGACAAAACCATGACTAGTCAGTGAAGAGCACTTTTTGCCAGTCCTGTCTGGTCCAGTAACCGGTTTGTGCCCGTAGTGGACGTTGTTGCCGGTGAAGTCTGGTGAGGACCTGCCTTACAACAGGCCTACAAGCCCTCAGTCCAGCCTCTCTCAGCCTTATGCGGACAGTCTGAGCACTGATGGAGGGATTWTGCGTTCCTAGTGTAACTCGGGAAGTTGTTGTTGCCATCCAGTACCTGTCCCGCAGGTGTGATGTTTGGATGTACCGATCCTGTGCATGTGTTGTTACACGTGGTCTGCACATCTGCAGTCCTCATGCCTCCTTGCAGCATGTCTAAGGCACGTTCACGCAGATGAGCAGGGACCCTGGCATCTTTCGTTTGTGTTTTTCAGAGTCAGTAGAAAGGCCTCTTTAGTGTCCTAAGTTTTCATAACTGTGACCTTAATTGCCWACTGTCTGTAAGCTGTTAGTGTCTTAACAACCATTCTACAGGTACATGTTCATACATTTTTTATGGTTCATTGAACAAGCATGGGAAACAGAGTTTAAACCCATTAAAATGAAGATCTGTGAAGTTAGAAGAAAGGGCTGTTTCTTTTTTTGCTGAGTTTAGTATCTCGATGTGTGCCCGATGATGCCCCTCATCCCTGATTCTCTGGTGCGCAATATCAAGTGCCACTACTGTGGTCACAATCAAATGATCYATAGAATATACTATATGCTATAGGCCTAGGCTATATGAAGAGCATGCTAGGAGAATCACAGGATAAAGTTATATTTCTAAGARAATGTACTTCCGGGTTTTTTGCGCTGCTGGGATGGTGTATAAAAAAACTAGGTTTCACTGCGTTACACACTGAAATGGATAGGCATTTCCAATCATGAGCCCAGGCCTGCCCTGCTCTTGCTGATATAAACCCTTGCGTGCTGCCTAACAAATTAATGCTGTGTACGGTGGCCCCTTAAGAGGCGGGTAAAAGGCTTCTTCCGGATTTGTCCAAAAAATGATATTTCTGTGTCTGCGCAGACTAGGCCTACTGATGCCCTGTTCAGTTCGAGAGGGAGAACGCAAAGATTAAAAGGAGGACCGGAGGTAAGCTTGCTACTGATATAATGGATTTTAATAAAACAATATATTTTGTTGCCCATATTGAAGCTATTTATCAGAGTTGTTGACTTCACTATAAGCCATATTTAAGCCATTTACATAACCTATGTTAATATGTAGCAGCAGCAGTTTAACTTGACTTTATGCTATTAACAACAAAAGGGCTTTGTGTTGGAGCCTATTTCTTCCTATTCAAGAAATAAGAGTTGTACCTGTTTGACAGATGCAATTATGGTCTACTATCCATAGATTTTGTAAGCCAATTGCTTCAGATACCATGCACTGCGGCGTAGAAACGCCATGGGCCGGCTGAAGCATGACGTCGGATGGGAACCTGCCGAGCCAACCGAGGCAAGGAAACCTCTCGAGCCAGCTTGGGCATGACGACCCTACGATCCAGCTTAGGCACCCCCGGTTCCATCGGCGTCACAATCCAAGCCCGACGTCACCAACAAAACAAGAAAACTCATGGGCCGGCTGAGGCATAGGAGCCCGACGAGCCGGTTGAAGCATGACGTGGGATGGGAGCCTTCCGAGCCAACCATGACAAGGAAACCTCTCGAGCCAGCTAGGGTGTGGAAGCCCGACGAGCTGGCTTAGGCACCCCTGGTTCCATCGGCTACGGCCCCGGGTCCGGCGTCACCAACAAAACAAAAATAATTCCCTGATGTTTCTTGTAGTGGTGCCCGCATTCTGAAAGGATCGACGCAAGAATGAGAAGCAGGTACAGGGAGTGAAGGTTTAATAGCTGACGGACATGAAATGGAACAGGAACAGCGTCTGGACCGGAACACATAACAAACACTATACAGACATGAAAAGGAACASGAACAGCGTCTGGACAGAAACACATAACAAACACCATAAGGACAATGCAGACAACGGGAACACAACCAAGGAACAGACAGATATACAGGAGGTAATCAACAAAGTGAAGGAGTCCAGGTGAGTCCAATGAGCGCAGCTGCACGTAATGTTGGTAACAGGTGTGTATGATGACGGGTAGCCTGGCGCCCTCAAGCGCCAGGGAGGGGAGCGGGAGCAGGCATGACACATTTCCTGTTGAAGATTGTCTCGGACCTATAGCTAAAGTGTCCGAAAAACCTTGAAAACCAAAGTAAGATAACCTTCCTTCATAATGAACATGGCACCTGGATGGATACACAATATAACTCGACAGGGGTGGTTAGCGCTACAAGTTTTCAACAATTACCTCAAGTCTATGAGTAATTGAATATTCCTTGTTAAATATRTCTATCAGTCCTCGTCTCCCATTTAGACGTCTGTTAATAAAGACGAGACATCAGCATTCGTTGATTTAAAATTCCTCCCTCCCACTCCTATATTCTTTCCTCCCCATCCCCTCATACCTTCTCTCCAAGAGGAACAGGGTTCCCAAGAGAACGAGAACGAGAGAAATTACATAATTCCTCCCTTTCACCAAAAGAATGGAAGAAAGAAAGATTAAACACGTCATACCTCCATTTCTCTCTCCCTTCATCTCCAATAATCCCTCCCCCTCAAAAAAAACAAGTGTCCCAAAAGAACGGCACAGTGAGCCGAAATACATCATCCCTCCAATTCTCCATCTCTCTCTACCCCCGCTCCCTCCTCACCAAAAGGAACAGTGTCCCAAAAGAACGGAGGACAAAAGAACATCGTGCCCCCATCTCTAGATCATTCATCACTACTCATGTCATCCCTCCATTGTCCCTACTCAAGTCATGATCTGGTTCTCTGTCCCGGCCTCCGCCAGCATCCCGTCCACGAACAGAGGCACCAAGGAGAAGCTGGTCCACTGCAGCCCCCCCATCAAAAATTATCCTGGAACAGATTCACAACACAATAACACATCAAATGAATCCCAAATGCCACCCAGGACCCATAGGGCTCTGGTCTAAAGTAGTGTAGGCTACTAGTAAATAGGGTGCCATTTGTGATGCAACAAATCCCATCTCATACAATACRTGACCAAAAGTCGAACATCTCATTCCAAAATCATGTTCATTACTCTGGAGTAGGTCGCCCCTTTGCTCCCCCTCCAATCTTCTGGGCTTTCCGCTAGATGTTGGAACATTGCTGCGGGGATCTGCATCCATTCAGCCACAAGAGCATTAGTGAGGTCGGGCACTGATGTTGGGCAATTAGGCCTGGCTCGCAGTCGGCGTTTCAGATGGTGAAGCGTGATTCATCAYTYCAGAGAATGTGTTTCCACTGCCTCAGAGTCCAATGGCGGTGAGCTTTCAACCACTCCAGCCAACGCTTGGCATTGCGCATGGTAATCTTAGGATTTTCTGCAGATGCTCGGTCATGGAAACACATTTCATGAAGCTCCCGACGAACAGTTATTGTACTGACGTTGCTTCCAAACTCAGTTTGGAACTCAGGAGTGTGGGTTGCAGCACTTAGCTGTMCCCTTCTGTGAGTTTTAGTGGTCTAAACGTTGCGGCTGAGTCATTGTTGCTAGACATTTCCACTTCACAACAGCAYTTACAGTTGACCGAGGCACCTCTAGCAGCACAGACAATTTATGAATTGACTTGATGGAAAGGTGGCATCCAATGACGGTGCCATGTTGAAAGTCACTGAGCTCTTCCGTAAGGCCATTCTACTGACAATGTTTATCTATGGAGATTGCATGGCTGTGCGCTCAATTTTATACACCTGTCAGCAACGGGTGTGGCTGTAATAGTATTCAGACCATTTACTCAGTACTTTGTTGAAGCACCTTTGGCAGAGATTACAGCCTAGAGTCTTCTTGGATATGACGCTACAAGCATGGCACACCTGTATTTGGGGAGTTTCTCCCATTTTTCTCTGCAGATCCTCTCAAGCTCTGTCAAGATGGACGGGGAGCATCGCTGCAGAGCTATTTTCAGGTCTCTCCAGAGATGTTCGATTGGGTTCAAGTCCGGGCTCTGGCTGGGCCACTCAAAGACATTCAGAGACTTGTCCTGAAGCCACTCCTGCGATGTCTTTGCTGTGTGCTTAGGGTCGTTGTCCTGAGCACTCTGCAGCAGGTTATCAACAAGGATCCCTCTGTACTTTGCTCCGTTCATCTTTGCCTCGATCCTGACCGGTCTCCTAGTCCCTGCCTTTGAAAAACATTGCCACAGCATGATGCTGCCACCACCATGCTTCACCGTAGGGATGGTGCCAGGTGTCCTCCAGACATGACTCTTGGCATTCAGGCCAAAGAGTTCAATCTTGCTTTCATTTGACCAGAKAWTTTTTTTTCTCATGGTCTGAGAGTCTTTAGGTGCATTTTGGAATACTCCAAGTGGGCTGCCATGTGCCTTTTACTGAGCAGTGGCTTCCGTCTGGCCACTCTACCATAAAAGCCTGATTGGTGGAGTGCTGCAGAGATGGTTGTMCTTCTGGAAGGTTCTCCCATCTCCACAGAGGAACTCTAGATCTCTGTCAGAGTGACCAGCGGGTTCTTGGTCACCTCCCTGACCAAGGCCCTTCTCTGCCAATTGCTCAGATTGGCCAGGTGGCCAGCTCTAGGAAGAGTCTTGGTGGTTCAAAACTTCTTCCATTTAAGAATGATGGAGGCCACTGTGTTCTTGGGGACCTTCAAGGCTGCAGACATTTATTTTTTGGTACCTTTCCCCAGATCTGTGCCTCAACACAATCCTGTCTCGGAGCTCTACGGAAAATGGAAACAGGACGCACCTGRGCTCAATTCCGAGTCTCCTAGCAAAAAGTCTGAATAATTATGTAAAGATCAAATAAAATAAAATAAAATGTTATTTGTCACATGCGCCGAATATACGAAATGCTTACTTTACAAGCCCTTAACCAACAGTGCAGTTCAAGAAGAGTTTAGAAAATATTTACCAAATAAACTAAAGTAAAAAATTATAAAAGTAACACAATAACAAGGCTATATACAGGGGGTACTGGTACCGAGTCAGTGTGGGGGGTACAGGTTAGAGGTAATTTGTACATGTAGGTAGGGGTGAAGTGACTATGTATAGATAATAAACAGCGAGTTGCAGCACTGTACAAAACAARTRGRKGGGGGRGGGGGGGGGGTTTAATGTAATAGTCCGGTGGCCATTTTATTAATTTGTTCAGAGGTCTTATGGTTTGGGGGTAGAAGCTGTTGAGGAGCCTTTCGGTCATAGACTTGGCACTCCGTTACCGCTTGCCGTGACTTGGGTGACTGGAGTCTCTGACAATTTTATGGGCTTTCCTCTGACACCACCTATTATATAGGTCCTGGATGGCAGGAAGCTTGGCCCCAGTGATGTATTGGGCTGTTCGCACTACCCTCTGTAGCGCCTAAGATCAGATGCTGAGCAGTTGCCATACCAGGCGGTGCTGCAACAGGTCCTCTTCTTGGTGTGTTTGGACCACGATAGTTCGTTGGTGATGTGGACACCAAGGAACTTGAAACTCTCGAACCGCTCCACTATAGTCCCATCGATGTTAGTGGGGGACTGTTCGGCCCGCCTTTTCCTCTAGTCCACGATCAGCTCCTTAGTCTTGCTCACATTGACGGAGAGGTTGTTGTCCTGGCACCACACCAGTTCTCTGACCTCCTCCCTATAGGCTGTCTCATCGTTGTCGGTGATCATGCCTATCGTTGTCGGTGATCATCAGCAAAATGAATGTTGGTGTTGGAATCATGTTCGGTCACGCAGTCGTGGGTGCACAGGAGGGGAATAGTACACACCCCTGAGGGGCCCCAGTGTTAAGGATCAGCATGGCAGACATGTTGTTGCCTACTCTTACCACCTGGAGTCCTTAGCTTAGTGATGAGCTTTGTGGGCACTATGGTGTTGAACGCGGAGCTGTAGTCAATGAACAGCATTTCTCACATAGGTGTTCCTTTTGTCCAGGTGAGAAAGTGCAGTGTGGAATGCGATTGAGATTGCGTCATCTGTGGATCTCTTGGGGTAGTGTATGAATTGGACTGGGTATAGGGTGTCYGGGAGGATGCTGTTGATGTCAGCCATGACCAGCCTTTCAAAGCACTTCATGGCTACCAACGTGAGTGCCACGGGGCGGTAATCATTTAGGCAGGTTACCTTCGCTTCCTTGGACACAGGGACTATGGGGGTCTGCTTTAAAAATGTAGGTATTACATAGTCAGGGAGAGGTTGAAAATGTCAGTGAAGACACTTGACAGTTGGTCCGCGCATGCTTTGAGTACACGTCCTGGTAATCCGTCTGGCCCAACAGCGCTGTGAATTTTTATCTGTTTAAAAGGTCTTGCTCACATCGGCTACCGAGAGCGTTATCACACAGTCATCCAGAACAGCTGGTGCTCTCGCGCATGTTTCAGTGTTGCTTGCCTCGAAGCGAGCATAAAAGGCATTTAGCTCGTCTGGTAGGCTCGCATCACTGGGCAGCTCGTGTCTGGGTTTCCCTTTGTAGTCCGTAATAGTTTTCAAGCCCTGCCACATCCGCCGAGCGTCAGAGACGGTGTAGTAGGTATCAATCTTATTCCTGYATTGATGCTTTGTTTTTTTGATGGTCCGTCTGAGGGCATAGCGGGATATCTTATAGGCGTCCAGATTAGTGTCCCGCTCTTTGAAATAAGGTACAACTGTTTGCTATTTTTAATACATTTCCAAAAATGTCTAAAAACATGTTTTTATTTGTCATTATGGGGTATTGTTTGTAGATTGTTTGTAGATTTGTATTTATTCAATCCATTATAGAATAAGGCTGTAAAGTAACAAAATGTGGAAAAGTCAASGGGTCAGAATACTTAAACGATGSCACTGTACAGTGTAACTCTGAGTAGGAGGGCTGATCTAGGATCAGTTTTGACTTTTGAATGAGATTACATGGACCGGGGGATCTGATCTTTGATCAACAATACTACTCTGAATACGAGAMCTGATGCTCTC
The DNA here is from genome assembly GCF_002910315.2 of Salvelinus sp. IW2-2015. Lineage (NCBI taxonomy): Eukaryota > Metazoa > Chordata > Actinopteri > Salmoniformes > Salmonidae > Salvelinus > Salvelinus sp. IW2-2015. Next base: position 42,296 of record NW_019942895.1, on the reverse strand, counting down.
AATTACAGTGAGTCAACTGGGTTCTAGGAAGATCAGTGGAGTGAATAGTCAGTCAGCCGCTGAATCTCAGGTTGTATCTAATTGGCTACAGTTAACACACGTTCTGCTGAACAGAAGAATAAAAACATAACACTCTCTGATTATCAAAGTATGGAGGCATAACAACTTGACGAGAAAACAACAACGTCATGGGTCTTGGGTTTACTTACAGTCTACAGCGAGGTGGTATAGAAGGAAAACACAACACACAAAACAAACCAGAATAGAACTGTTTCATTTTCTAACAACTACAAAACAGGGGCGGAGAGGTGTGGGGAGACAAATGAAAAAAGAAATAAAAGAGATTGGGAAACTTTCATCCTCCGGGCCTGTTCTCTATTGATTCTGACAGCTCATCAACATCACYTCAGAWGTGAGAACACTAGAGTACTGTGTGTGACAAGGTTGTGAACAACACTCAACAAGGCAGCGTCTTGCACTAGGATACAAGAAGCAGCAGACATCAGACTGGAGAGAGCGAGAGAGAGAGCATGAGAGAGAGAGAGTCAAACTGTCTTCCTACGATAACCCATCCAGGATGGAAGTGTGATGGGGGGAAAACCTGACGACTGTGCTTAAAATAAGACCAATACTGCAGCAGACATTGAGGGCCCCCAGTTGTTTCACACTTCTTGAGGGGCCTCACGGGTCCTTCCAGTATATGTGGCACTAATAGGCCCCACGTTTGACATCGTCAGAGAAACAYGGCAACCTGGGATGGACACGGCTAATGAGGTGGGAACGGGGCCCCTCCCTCCCCTGACCAGATGTATCAATCACAGCGGTGATTATTTATCATCCCCCACAACCATCCTTCTAACCATTGGTGGAAAAAGTACCCAATTGTCTTACTTGAGTAAAAGTAGAAAATAGAAAATCAAATCAAATAAAATGTTATTCCTCACATGCGCCGAATACAACAAGTGTAGACTTTACCGTGAAATACTTACTTACAAGCCCTCAACCAACAGTGCAGTTCAAGAAGAAGAAAATATTTATCAAGAAGACAAAAATAAAAAGGAATAATAAAAGTAACACAATAAGAATAAGAATAACAAGGTTATATACAGGGGAACCGGCACTGAGTCAGTATGTGGGGGTACAGGCTAGTTGAGGTAATCTGTACATATAGGTGGGGGCAAAGTGACTATGCATAGGTAACAAACAGACAGTGAGTGTACAAAAGGGAGGGGGGGTCAATGTAAATTGTCCGGTGGCAATTTTATGAATTGTTAACCTTTTCTCAATACAGGGGGTGCTGTTTCCACTTTGGAAAATATCGTCTCCAAATTAAACTGCCTCATACTCAATTCTTGCTCGTACAATATGCATAATATTATTACTATTGGATAGAAAACAATCTCTAGTTTATAAAACCGTTTGAATTATGTCTGTGGGTGAACCAGAACTCTTTCTACAGCGAAAATCATGACAGGACATGCGAAGGTCAGAAAAATACCAAAATATCTCAAAACAAGCTTCTATCCTATGCCATAAGACTGCTTTAACTTTTACTTGGTTGATCCAGATCCGGGAGCACCCCCACGTAAAAAAGCGACTAGCATACTCCGATGCATAGTCACAAAGTTAAATACTAGCATCTAAATTATCATTAAATACCAAGTCCAAGACAGACAGTAAAGATCAACATTCTTGTGACTCAGCATCCTTTCAGATTTTTAATAATGTTTTAACAGGAAGACCAACAATATGTCAAATCTATAGTAACACGTTAGCAAAACCCACAACTTTTTTACCAGGGCCACAAACCAGTTTTTCACTCCATAGTAGCTTTTCCACTTATTGAGAACTAAATAAGATATATATACTATAGCCACTAGTACGACAAACACAACTTCATAAGATGACAGTCTGATAACTATTAGTATACAGCATTATATTTTTTAGCAAAATTCATTTCGTTTTCGCTCATCACCAATCGATTTTAGAGCAAGCCATACCTTGATGCATTCTTCAGTGCCACTTACTCAGCGTCTTACTACCCGCTATCCCTAAAATACCTCATTCACCAAAGCGACTAGAATAACTACAGAGAGCACGTGTATTACTAATTCTCATTCATAAACGATTTCTTAAAATACACAGCGTACACAATTGGAAAGCACAACAGATCTTGTGAATCCAGACATATTTCAATTTTCTAAGTGTTTTACAGCGAAACACAATATATCGTTATTTAAGCATACCACATAGTACATCACACCACCCCTAGCATTGATTCAAGGCAAAAAGAGGATAACGTTATCACCACCAAATATAATATTAATTTTTTCACTAAACCTTCTCAGAATTCTTCAGGAGACAGTCCTGTAACATCAATATTCACAATGCAATATAGAGTTGTTTCGAAAATGTGCATATTTGCATCAAAATCGTCGGTTATGCAAGTAATCTGTCAAAACATGAATGCATTCTGGCCGGCGCCATCTTGAAAGCACCTAAGTTTACGATTATTTATCGATTAGAATTGACAAAAAAAATACAGGTTGGACAGCTAATGAAAGTGCATTAGTTATTAATGCAACCGCTGAGTTAGATTTTTAAAATTAAGTTACTAGACATACAGTGTGCGTTAACAAGCCGCACTAGTATAGTGCGATGCAACAAATGGCCCGAAAATGCGTTTTACATTCTTTCTTCACATAAATCGGAATTAAAATCCTAAATAGCGTTACCTTTTGGACAGTTCATC
>NW_019942895.1:32308-39263 GCF_002910315.2 Salvelinus sp. IW2-2015 | reverse complement strand
CTGACATCCAGGGAACGGCGGGTCAGTTTCATTTCGTTCATAGGACACACGAGCTTTATACTGATCTGAGAGGTCCTAGAATTGGCGCTCCGGTACCGCTTGCCGTGCAGTAGCAGAGAAAACAGTCTATAAATTGGGTGACTGGAGTCTCTGACAATTTTATGGGCTTTCCTCTGACACCGCCTATTATATAGGTCCTGGATGGCAGGAAGCTTGGCCCCAGTGATGTGTTGGGCCGTTCGCASTACCCTCTGTAGCGCCTTACGGTCAGATGCAGAGCAGTTGCCATACCAGGCGGTATTGCAACCAGTCAGGATGCTCTCGATGGTGCAGCTGTAGAACCTTTTGAGGATCTAGGGACCCATTCTAAATCTTTTCAGTCTCCTGAGAGGGAAAAGGTTTTGTCGTGCCTTCTTCACGACTGTCTTGGTGTGTTTGGACCATGATAGTTTGTTGGTGATGTGGACACCAAGGAACTTGAAACTTTCGACCCGCTCCAATACAGCAACGTTAATGTTAATGGGGGCCTGTTCGGCCGGCCTTTTCCTGTAGTCCACGATCAGCTCCTTAGTCTTGCTCACATTGAGGGAGMGRTTGYTGTCCTGGCACCACACTGCCAGTTCTCTGACCTCCTCCCTATAGGCCGTGTCATCATTGTCGGTGATCAGGCCTATCACTGTTGCGTCATCAGCAAACTTAATGATGGTGTTAGAGTCGTGTTTGGCCACGCAGTCGTGTGTGAACAGGGTGTACAGGAGGGGACTAAGTACACACCCCTGAGGGGCCCGGGTGTTAAGGCTCAGCGTGGCAGACGTGTTGTTGCCTACCCTTACCACCTGGGGGGCGGCCCGTCAGGTAGTCCAGGATCCAGTTGCAGATGGAGGTGTTTAGTCCCAGAGTCCTTAGCTTAGTGATGAGCTTCGTGGGCACTATGGTGTTGAACGCTGAGCTGTAGTCAATGAACAGCATTCTCACATAGGAGTTCCTTTTKTCCAGGTGAGAAAGGGCAGTGTGGAGTGCGACTGGGATTGCGTCATCTATGGATCTGTTGGGGTGGTATGCAAATTGGAGTGGGTCTAGGGTGTCCGGGATGATGCTGTTGATGTGAGCCATGACTAGCCTTTCAAAGCACTTCATGGCTACGACGTGAGTGCCATGGGGTGGTAATCATTTAGGCAGGTTACCTTCGCTTCCTTGGGCACAGGGACTATGTTAGTCTGCTTGAAACATGTAGGTATTACAGACTCGGTCAGGGAGAGGTTGAAAATGTCAGTGGAGACACTTGACAGTTGGTCCGCGCATGCTTTGAGTACACATCCTGGTAATCCGTCTGGCACAGCGGCTTTGTGAATGTTGACCTGTTTAAAGGTTTTGTTCACATCGGCTACCGAGAGCGTTATCACACAGTCATCCAGAACAGCTGGTGCTCTCGTGCATGTTTCAGTGTTGCTTGCCTCGAAGCGAGCATGAAAGGCATTTAGCTCGTCTGGTAGGCTCGCATCACTGGGCAGCTCGTGTCTGGGTTTCCCTTTGTAGTCCGTAATAGTTTTCAAGCCCTGCCACATCTGCCGAGCGTCAGAGCCGGTGTAGTAGGATTCAATCTTAATCCTGTACTGAGGCTTTGCTTGTTTGATGGTTTGTCTGAGGGCATAGCGGGATTTCTTATAAGCNAGGCATTTAGCTCGTCTGGTAGGCTCGCATCACTGGGCAGCTCGTGTCTGGGTTTCCCTTTGTAGTCCGTAATAGTTTTCAAGCCCTGCCACATCTGCCGAGCGTCAGAGCCGGTGTAGTAGGATTCAATCTTAATCCTGTACTGAGGCTTTGCTTGTTTGATGGTTTGTCTGAGGGCATAGCGGGATTTCTTATAAGCGTCCAGATTAGTCTCTCGCTCCTTGAAAGCGGCAGCTCTAGYCTTTAGCTCGATGCGGATGTTGCCTGTAATCCATGGTTTCTGGTTGGGATATATACATACAGTCACTGTGTGGACGACGTCATCAATGCACTTATTGATGAAGCTGATGGTTGAGGTGATGTATTCCTCAATGCCATGTATTCCAGTCTGTTATAGCAAAACAGTCCTGCAGTGTAGCATCTGTRTCATCTGACCACTACCATATTGAGCGAGTCACTGGTACTTCTTAAGTTTTTGGTTGTAGGCCGAAATCAGGATGATTTAATTATGGTCAGATTTGTCAAATGGAGGGAGGGGGAGAACTTTGTATGCAACTCTGTGTGTGGACTAAAGGGGGTCTAGGATTTTTTCCCCCTTAGTTGCACATGTGACATGCTGGTAAAAACTTGCTAAAACTGATTTAAGTTTGCCTGCATTAAAGTCCCCACCCACTAGGAGCGCCGCTTCTGGGTGAACATTTTCTTCTTTGCTTATGGCTTTATAGAGTTGGTTGAGAGCGGTCTTAGTGCCAGCTTTGTTTTGTGGAGGTAAATAGACAGCTACGAATAATACAGATGAGAACTCTCTTGGTAGATAGTGCGGTCTACATCTTATTATAAGGTACTCTACCTCAGGCGAGCAATACCGCAAGACTTCTTTAATATTACATATTGCGCACCAGCTGTTATTGACAAAAATACACACACCCACACCCCTCGTCTTACCAGAGGTAGCGTCTCTGTTCTGCCGGTGCATGGAAAATCCCGCTAGCTCTATGTTGTCCGAATCTTCGTTCAGCCACGTCTCGGTGAAAATAAGATGTTACAGGTTTTAATMTCCCGTTGGTAGGATAATCTTAATCATAGGTCATCCATTTTATTGTCCAATGATTGTACGTTAGCGAGAAGAATGGAAGGCAGTGGGAGTTTACTCGCTCACTTTCTGATTTTCAGAAGGATGCCCGATCTGCGGCCCCTTTTACGACTTCTTTTCTTCACGTGAAAGGCATGCACCTGGGCCTGTTCCAGTGAAAGCAGGATATCCTTCTCGTCGAACTCGCCGGACTCGTTAAAGGAAAACGTTTTTTCCAGTCCGCAGTGAGTAATCGCTTTTCTGATGTCCAGAAGTTATTTTTGGTCATAAGCGACAGTAGCAGCAACATTATGTACACAATTATTTACAAAAATAAATTACACAAACCCCCCCCCCCCAAAAAAAATAGCACAATTGGTTGGGAGAATGTAAAATGTCAGCCATGATCTTCAGCTCCAACTTCAAACAGAAATTAACAAAAAGTAAATGTCACCCAGTAAAATATTCCTTGAGTAAAAGTATTAAAGTGTTTGGTTTTAAATATACAAAAGTATAAATCATTTCAAATTCCTTATATAGAGCAAACTTTATTTTGTTAAATTTACAGATAGCCAGAGGCATGCTCCAACACTCAGACATAATTTACAAAGGAAGCATGTGTTTAGTGAGTCCAGTCCGCCAGATCAGAGGCAGTAGGGATGACCAGGGATGTTATCTTGATAAATGTGTGAATAAGACAATTTTTCTGTACTGTTAAGCATTCAAAATGTAACAAGTACTTTTGGGTGTCAGGGAAAATGCATGGAGTATGGAGTAATTTTCTTTACGAATGTAGTGAAGTAAAAGTAAAAGTTCACAAATATAAATTGTAAAGTAATGTACAAATACCACAAAAATTACTTAAGTAGTACTTTCAAGTGTTCACTGAATGGTTTGATGAGCATGCAAATGATGTAAACCATATGCCCTATTAAAACACTTTATGTTGGTGTTTCCTTTATTTTGGCAGTTACATATATGCGTGCGTGTGGGAACATCTACGAAGGCAAAACAACAACGCCCAGCACTCTAGTAATATTAAATATAGACTGATGTATGGATGTGTATCCACCTACATAGACAAAACAAACAACACAACAACTTTCAGCACAGTAGCACTAGTACGATACACGACCACTGAAAACCAGACTTCCCTCGGTACATGCAGTCGGTCTCCCCGCAGAGAGCCTTTTACAATCTTTCAATATGCATTAATGAAGCTTTCTGCAATCTATTAGAAATATGGATCCACTGCTGAAGTCAAAGGGAATCTGGGCTCGATGGGGGGGGGGGTTAAGAGTGTTGGCAAGAGAGTTAATACCACACACACACACACACACACACACACACAAACCGCTAGGCTAACAAAAAGGAGCATCATCATCATGACCATTACATTACCTAAATCATCTAGCTAACCCTCCCTCCATCTCTTCCTCCCTCCCTCCCACCACTCACTCATTCAAAAGCTATTTATAGCTCTGAGTAGGGAATCGGTACTTCATCATTGGGCTGTCGTTGATTTGTTGGCCTACCACTCTGAGTATTAATTATGTTAGGCAAATCAGGATGTCCTGTAATATTCAGTGTTGAAGTTCATACCTCTGGGAGATGGATTGAATCAAAAACGTAACGCTAAATGGCTACGTTTAACCTGAATGGGAGTCCGAGAAAAATGTTTTGACTGAAGGAAAGATTGTCCAGATTGAATCCAACTGACACTCAAATTACTCCCATCAGGMTAAAGTGGGAAGCAGGATTTTTTAAATAACCGTATATAATTGATTTGAGAGAGCAAAAGAGAGAAAAGAGAGAAAGAGTGAGAAAGAGAAAGTGAGAGAATACTGACGAGAAGCAATTCATTATTTGACGAGAGCAGGGAGAACAGTAAAAGACTGTTGCTTTCACTCAGTCTCTCTGTTCCCTGTTGAGCTCAAAGTACTTAGCGAATGATTCCTCTTTCAAAATCTTTGAGGCCACTGGGCTTCTGAAGGCCAACACTCCAGGGTATGTCACAACAATACTTGGGATTCCGACAAAGTACTTTGGTCAGACTTATGTCTACAGTATTTTTCAGAGGAATTTAGATGAATAGTCTGTCTCTTAAAAAAAATGTAAAGATTAAAGTGAAACTTTAAAGCGATACATACAGCATAACTTCAGTTTACAATAGTTTGTGATTAGCACATGCAAATCTAATCAAATCAAATRTATTTGTCACATACACATGGTTAGCAGATGTTAATGCGAGTGTAGCGAAATGCTTGTGCTTCTAGTTCTGACAATGCAGTAATAACCAACGAGTAATCTAACCTAACAATTCCACAACTACTACCTTATACACACAAGTGTAAAGGGATAAAGAATATGTACCTAAAGATATATGAATAAGTGATGGTACAGAACGGCATAGGCAAGATGCAGTAGATGGTATCGAGTACAGTATATACATATGAGATAAGTATTGTAGGGTATGTAAACATAAAAGTGGCATAGTTTAAAGTGGCTAGTGATACATGTATTACATAAAGATGGCAAGATGCAGTAGATGATATAGAGTACAGTATATACAGTGGGGAGAACAAGTATTTGAAACACTGCCGATTTTGCAGGTTTTCCTACTTACAAAGCATGTACAGGTCTGTAATTTTTATCATAGTGAGAGACGGAATCTAAAACAAAAATCCAGAAAATCACATTGTATGATTTTTAAGTAAATAATTTGCATTTTATTGCATACTTCATTGTCAGAGAGGAACATTAATGCATAAGAAATTTAAATGGCTATTTCCGGACTWTACTATTGAGAAAATAACAATAAAATCTCCTGGCTAGCATACAGAGGAAACTGCTCCTCTCACATCTTCTCCTGTTGTCGATGCCCTTTGTGGTTTAGGAGTTAGACTTGGGTAAATATCTCGTAGGGACAATCAATAGCCTCATTACTCTCTGTCAAGAGAAATCTTTAACTTTCCCAATCAATGCTCAGTGGCCTGTCTTAGGAAAGTCATCCTTAATGATACCAGCGCCTCAGCAAGCAAACACTCGAGCTGTTAGCTGCTGTTAGCCTATGCAGTACAAACACCGCCAGCGGGGAAGAAAGTGTTAGAAACCTGTAATTAGAGCACAGGCTTCAGAGACTCAGGATAGGAAAACAATTTTCGTCAACAAAAGTGTGATTGTCCAAGCGTCAGCACTAGGGAGCAATTTATTTAATCCACTTCCTCTTTCGTAATTCCATTAATCGAGAATGTATCCACTAAACAAGCTGATAGGCTTTCTGGGTTGGAAAARGGGGAGGTGAAATAGGCTCATTATTTTATGACAGAACTAATTAGGCCTCTTAGTGTGCTTCTAAGTGTACTGCTCAATTGGAGGGAGGGAAGGTGAGGTGAGAGGGAGAAAGAGAGAGAAGGAGGGCGCGAGGGAGAGAAGAGAAAGACACAGAGAGAGAGGGGGGAAGAAAGAGAGAAAAATAAATGATTGGGGAGGGAAGATCAGTGGGCACAGTGAACGCTCGCCAGAAACAGTCTCACGTGCAACTGAGTTTAAAAGCCCAAAATTGATGGAGAGTAACCACGGGCAGATTTGAACTGAAAGAGAAATTGGGATGATGGGTTTTTCTTTTCCCCTTTTTGCAGAATCCATTCCATTCGTCTGTGAAGCAATGCAATAAAACTGTAGGTTCCCTGAATTGAAGATCCAGTCAGAGGTTTAGTTTGAGTGGTTGTGGGTTTAGTTAGGGAGAGTGCGGTCAAACATGGTTGAGGGATCTGGTAGACCACAGATCTTTATTCTCAGACCGTATTCTGTCAGGATGATTCCAATCATGTGTAGGGCCAGGATTCTTCCTGAACCTGTGACCTGACTATGAAGAAGTGTTGGCCCTGTGTTGGCTATAACTAGATGTTTTTCCAAGGGATCATATGTAGGGCTAGGAGTTCAAATCAAATTTTATTTGTCACATACACATGGTTAGCAGATGTCAATGCGAGTGTAGCGAAATGCTTGTGCTTCTAGTTCCGACCATGCAGTAATATCTAACAAGAATTCTAACAATTTCACGACAACTACCTTATACACACACGTGTAAAGGAATGAATAAGATTATGTACATATAAATATATGAATGAGCGATGGCCGAACGGCATAGGCAAGATGCAGTAGATGGTATAGAGGACAGTATATACATATGAGATGAGTAATGTAGGG
>NW_019942895.1:18709-31247 GCF_002910315.2 Salvelinus sp. IW2-2015 | reverse complement strand
AACATTATATAAAGTGCATTGTTAAATGCTGTGATACATTTCCTTACATTCAATTTTTAATTATTAAAAATGCTAGAATTTGATCTCATCAATGTTAAGTGATCGTTAACAGTCTGACGTCTTTGGACCTATTGGGGCGGTAAGCAAATTGGAGTGGGTCAAGGGTGTCAGGTAGGGTGGAGGTGATATGATCCTTGACTAGTCTCTCAAAGCACTTCATGATGACAGAAGTGAGTGCTATGGGGCAATAGTTGTTTAGCGCAGTTACCTTAGCTTTCTTGGGAGCAGGAATAATGGTGGCCCTCTTGAAGCATGTGGGMACAACAGACTTGGATAGGGATTGATTGAATATGTCCATAAACACACCAGCCAACTGGTCTGCGCATGCTCTGAGGACGTGGCTAGGGATGCCGTCTGGGCCGGCAGCCTTGCGAGGGTTAACACGTTTAAATGTTTTACTCACGTTGGCKGCGGTGAAGGAGAGTCCGCAGATTTTGGTAGCGGGCCGTGTCGGTGGCACTGTATTGTCCTCAAAGCGAGCRAAAAAGTTGTTTAGTTTGTCTGGGAGCAAGACATTGGGGTCCGCGACGGGGCTGGTTTTCTTTTTGTTGTCTGTGATTGACTGTAGACCCTGYCACATTCCTCTCATGTCTGAGCCATTGAATTGTGACTCTACTTTGTCTCTATGCTGACGCATAGCTTGTTTGATTGCCTTGCGGAGGGAATAGCTACACTGTTTGTATTCGGTCATGTTTCCGGTCGCCTTGCACTGATTAAATGCAGTGGTTCACGTTTTCAGTTTACCGCGAATGCTGCCATCAATCCACGGTTTCTGGTTGGGGAAGATTTGAATAGTCGCTGTTGGTACAACATCACCGATGCACTTGCTAATAAATTCGCTCACCAAATCAGCGTATACATCAATGTTGTTGTTCGACGCTATCCAGAACATATCCCAGTCCACTTGATCGAAGAAATCTTGAAGCATGGAATCAGATTGGTMGGACCAGCATTGAACAGACCTGAGCACGGGCGTTTCCTGTTTTAGTTTCTGTCTATAGGCTGGGATCAACAAAATRGAGTCGTGGTCAGATTTTCACACAGGGCGAGGGATGGCTTTGTATGCATCGCGGAAGTTAGAGTAACAATGATCCAGCATTTTCCCAGCCAGGGTCGCGCATTCGATATGCTGATAAAATTTAGGGAGCCTTGTTTTCAGAATAGCCTTGTTAAAATCCCCAGCTTCAATAAATGCAGCCTGAGGATATGTGGTTTTCAGTGTACATAGAGTCCAATGAAGTTATTTCAGGGCCGTCGAGGTGTGCTTGGGGGGGAGGTGTACACGACTGTGATTATAATCAAAGAGAATTATCTTGGTAGATAATGCGGTCGGCATTTGATTGTAAGGTGGTCTAGGTCAGGTGAACAAAAGGACTTGAGTTTCTGTATGTTATGATCACACCACGACTAGTTAATCATAAGGCATACACCCCCGCCCTTCTTCTTACCAGAGAGATGTTTGTTTCTGTCTGCGCAATKCGTGAAGAAACCAGGTGGCTGTACCGACTCTGATAACGTTTCACGAGTGAGCAATGTTTTCGTGAAACAGAGAATGTTACAATCTCTGATGCTCTTCTGGAATGGCCAACCGTTGCTGCGGATGTCGCCTACCTTTTGTCAAGAGACTGGACGTTGGCTAGTAGTATACTTGGGAGTGGTGGGCGATGTGAACGTCTACGGAGCCTGACCAGAAGACAGCCCCGTCTGCGGCACCGTTGTTTTGTGTCGCTTGCTGGGATCCGATCCATTGTCCTGGGTGGTGGACCAAACAGAGGATCCGCTTCGGGAAAGTCGTATTCCTGGTTGTAATGTTGGTAAGTTGACTTTGCTCTTATATCCAATAGTTYCTACCGGCTGCATGTAATGAGACTTAAGATTTCCTGGGGTAACAGTGTAAGAAATAATACATAAAAAAACAAAATACTGCATATTTTCCAAGGAACGCGAAGCGAGGCGGCCATCTCTGTCGGCGCCGGAAGTTGGAATCTTCTTGAGTTCTTCTTGAACCCCTGACATAGGCTACTAGAGGCTAGAGTTTTTCTGGTCAAGCCACTTGCTCAGGGGGAAACTCTTGGCTCTAATTGAAATACTGAGGACAAGGAGCTTTATGTGACCATGTGACCTGACCTAGAAAAACATTCTGGCCCTAATTCATGTTCTAATATAAATACATCCATATCTCTCCCCCTCAAATACTTCAAACAACTAGGTAGGCCTTTGGAGTTCAATTTGGATGGAAAAGTTATTTATACTGGACTCGAATGGCGGGATATTTATTCCTATTTTCCTGTTTACTTTTAAATTCATGCATCCTCATTTGCACAATGTCAAAGTAAATACTATGCAGATGGCTGGAGAGAAATTAAAAGATAACCCCAAATCTGCACTAGCGCTCCTTAGAATTCATCATATTACCATTTCAGACGTCTCTCTCTCTCATAAATGAAGATTAATATGACATATTGGGATTGGTGTGGAAGAATATAAAACTCCCTAGGTTTCACATCTGAATCAGAATAGTGTGCAAATGCAGACTCTTGAATGAAGGTTCAAACAAAAGGTTTGCATATTTTACATATGTCACGCGAGGTGCCTTTTCTTTATGCAGAATGTGTCTCTATAGTTTTTTTGACAATAGAAATGATGGAAATAGCTAGAAATAAAATATCCGTGCAGCATAACAACTGTTCATGAATACCATTTACATGTTCAGATTGCAAAATGAACAATTAAAAAACGTGTCTTTCAGTGGTCCCCATATCTATTCTCATCAAGAACATGTTGCCATTTATACAATGTGTCAACATCACAATTAATCATAAATATTTAAAACATGTATGAATTACAGTTGAATCGCTCTACCATACCATTTCCTCACACCTGAGGATCAACTAGTTGTTACACGTGGTGCTGTAAAATATGCAAATCCCCTCCCAGTCCAAGCCAAACCAAGTTGTGTGTAATACAGAACACATGCACATATCGTTCAAGGCTAACGATGCACATCCTATGCAATGCATCATGGTCTACATACAATATGGTACATTATATTCTNGTGGTGCTGTAAAATATGCAAATCCCCTCCCAGTCCAAGCCAAACCAAGTTGTGTGTAATACAGAACACATGCACATATCGTTCAAGGCTAACGATGCACATCCTATGCAATGCATCATGGTCTACATACAATATGGTACATTATATTCTGCTCAGACAGAGCCTTACCTGAATAAACATATAGTCATCTTGGACAACCAGTGAGCTGATGTCGATGTATCCAGGGAAGGGATAGTTTCTGTTGGTCTCTGAGCACGTTAGAGCCCGGCATGTTACATACTGTATACCTGCAAGATGAGGAGATCGAGATTACTGGATATCTGGATTCATCCAGCTGTGGATCATGCCACCTATTCCTGGGAATGTGAGGATGCCTGGAAACCGAGGCTATATGTCTGTATGAACTGAACTTGAGGGAACTTCTGTATGGTTTGTGATTGAGGAGACAGCATTAAACTAGTGTACTGACTGTTTATATATACAGTGCATTCGGAAAGGATTCAGACCCCTTGACTTTTTCCACATTTTGTTATGTTACAGTCRTATTCTAAAATTGGTTTAATTGTTTTTTTCCCCCTCATTAATCTACACACAATATCCCATAAAGACAAACAAAATATGTATTAAAAATACTAAACAGAAATAACGTATTTACATAAGTATTCAGACCCTTTGCTGTAAAAATCTAAATTTAGCTCAGGTGCAACCTGTTTCCATTGATCATCGTTGAGATGTTTCTACAACTTGATTGGAGTCCACCTATGGTAAATTCAATTGATTGGACCTGATTTGAAAAGGCACACATCTGTCTATATATGGTCCCACAGTTGACAGTKCATGTCAGAGCAAAAAACAAGCCATGAGGTCGAAGGAATTGTCTGTAGAGCTGGCCGCACGGCCAAACTGAGCAATCRGGGGAGAAGGGCCTTGGTCAGGGAGGTGACCAAGAATCCGATGGTCACTCTGACAGAGCTCCAGAGTTCCTCTGTGGAGATGGGAGAACCTTCCAGAAGGACAACCATCTCTGCAGCATTCCACAAATCAGGCCCTTATTGTAGAGTGGCCAGACGGAAACCACTCCTCAGTAAAAGGCACATGACAGCCGGCTTGGAGTTTTCCAAAATGACTCTCAGACAATGAGAAACAAGATTCTCTGGTCTGATGAAACCAAGTTTGAACTATTTGGCCTGAATGCCAAGCGTAACGTCTGGAGGAACCTGGCACCATCCTTACGGTGAAACATGGTGGTGGCACTATCATGCTGTGGGAATGTTTTTCAGCGATAGGGACTAAGAGACTAGTCGGGATCAAGGGGAAGATTAATGGAGCAAAGTACAGAGAGATCCTTGATGAAATCTGCTCCAGAGCGCTCAGGACCTCAGACTGGGGCGAAGGTTCACCTTCCAACAGGACAACATCCTTAAGCACACAGCCAAAACAATGCAGGAGTGGCTTTGTGACAAGTCTCTGAATGTCCTTGAGTGGCCCAGCCAGAGCCCGGACTTGAACCCGATCAAACATCTCTGGGGAAACCTGAAAATAGCTGTGTAGAGGTGATCCCCATCCAACCTGACAGAGCATGAGAGGATCTGCAGAGAAGAATGGGAAAAACTCTCCAAATACATATGTGCCAAGCTTATGGTGGCATGCCCCAGAAGACTCGAGGCTGTAATCGCTGCCAAAGGTGCTTCAAAATACTCTAAAAGGGGTCTGAATACTGATGTAAATGTGATATTTCTATATTTTTTATTTTAACATTTGCTAACATTTCATAAAGCCTGTTTTTGCTTTGTCATTATAGGATATTGTCTGTGTAGACTGTAAATTTAATCAATTTTAGAATAAGACTGTAACGTAACAAAATGTGGAAAAAGTCAAGGGGTCTTAATACTTTTCCACCAGTATGTTGTGATTTCCATTCTATAATGGTTGTTGTTTCATACATACAGTATGTAAAGTTGTAGGTTTGTCACTAATCAACATGATCAGCTATGATCATTCTCTGTGTACAGAAAACTAAACTGTCTCTGATTCTAAACTGTCCTAACAACAGCACCAACAGATAGCTAGAACAAACAATCTCACAATTTCACCTATGGATGACCTTGGGTGGCGTTGCCGTGGCGAGTTATGGAGCTGACACACCCAGGGTGAGAGAGATTAGAGGAAAAGGCCATATTAATCAACTATCATGCACTACATTTATCAGTGGGGTAATCCATTGTCACTCTCCTGGGACACGATGCTCTGAACCCAGGGTGGAATTTATTCCTTGACAGACTCTCGCTCTCTTCTATCGTTAGAGGGCTGATAATTGGACTGCGAATGTGGGGCCCTTCTTTGCTGTGTGTGTGTGTGTGTGTGTGTGTGTGTGTGTGTGTGTGTGTGTGTGTGTGTGTGTGTGTGTGTGTGTGGTGTGTGTGTGTGTGTGTGTGTGTGTGTGTGTGTGGTGTGTGTGTGTGTGTGTGTGTGCGCGCGCGTGTAGTGCTACTCACGTCCAATAGGGGTGTGTGCCTCCATGTGTACCAGAACAGACCTGGATTAAAGAAGAGGAGAGAAGGAAGGATGAAGTGGAAAGTACAGGATGGGAGAAGATTGGGTGAAGTGAAGAGGAGGAAAACAGAGGAGAGAAGTAGGGAAGAAGAGGAGAGGATGAGGGAAGAGAAGAGAAGGAGGGAAGAAGACAATAAACAGAGGGAGATGAGTCTCAGCAGAGGTATTCCACTCCAGATATAGACGTCTCATTTCAGCGTTGTCTCAACAATGATGGCATAAAATACCAATGCCTTTCCATGTGAGGACGTTCTCCCCAGAGATGTGTCACAAATTGTCACATTACCCTTAGCAACCCCCACAGCAACAMCCAGACGCTGTGGGTTTGTTATTCTACCAAAAAGTAGTATCTGTCACAAAGTGWGAAATGCAGCAACCGAAATATGGTATTTCTTTAGTCAGGCACTGTACACAGGAAAGGCTGTGCCACATAATTCAAGTCACTGTAATGTATATCACTGTATTATGCCATTGYATTGGGTGTAGTGAATTATCTTGGACAGATATGGCGTTCCTATAGTGTGATGTAGCGGAGTGAGACTGATAAACGTATTGTCTGTAAGCATGGCTTGAGGTTGTCCAGGGTACTAATATTGAGGGCCAGAGTTTAAAGTCCTTGATGGGGTTGGATCAAGAATGGATTGAGCAAATTATTTAGGATATGTGATGAAAAGCAGACCCCGGATTTATGCAAATTGCTGTGGACATAGCTGGCGGCAGCTCGACACACACACACGCACGCACGCACGCACACACACACACACACACACACAGCATCCCCTACATCTCTAGGAAGGAATGCGATGAGCTATATTTGTGATGAGTGTGCACTTCCTCAGAATGGGGAGGGCCAATGCGGATGGCTGTTGGGGGGATAAGGGCTGACGTGATTAGATGAGAGGCAACAGGGACTTCCTGTGTGCTCTATTTCTCATGCCACCGGGCACGACTTATTATACTGTATCTTCCTATTTTATGTACACTATCATTCAAAAGTTTTGGGTCACTTAGAAATGTTCTTGTTTTTGAAAGAAAAGCACATATTTTGTCCATTAAAATAACATCAAATTGATCAGAAATACAGCGTAGACATTGTTAATGTTGTAAATGACTATTGTAGCTGGAAACGGCWGATTTTTATGGAATATCTACATAGGCATACAGAGGCCCATTATCAGCAACCATCACTCGTGTGTTCCAATGGCACGTTGTGTTAGCTAATTGAAGTTTATAATTTTAAAAGGCTAACTAATCATTAGAAAACCCTTTTGCAATTATGTTAGCACAGCTGAAAACTGTTGTCATGATTAAAGAAGCAATAAAACTGGCCTTCTTAGACTAGTTGAGTATCAGGAGCATCAGCATGTGTGACTAGGGTGGGCATTCTAGTTTCTTTATTTCTATGTTTTTGGCCGAGTGTGGTTCCCAATCAGAGTCAGCWGTCTATCATTGTCTCTGATTGGGAATCATACTTAGGCAGTCCTTTTTCCCGCTTTCATTTGTGGGTAGTTATTTTCTGTTTAGTGTCTGCACCTGACAGAACTGTTCGCTTTTCGTTTTGTTACTTTGTTCAAGTGTTTTTGATATTAAAATCATGAACACTTGCGACGAGCGTTACACAGCATTTGTGGGTTCGATTACAGGCTCAAAATGGCCAGAAACAAAGAACTTTCTTCTGAAACTCGTCAGTCCATTCTTGTTCTGAAAAATGCAGGCTATTCCATGTGAGAAATTGCCAAGAAACTGAAGATCTCATACAACGCTGTGTACTACTCCCTTCACAGAGCAGTGCAAACTGTCTCTAACCAGAATAGAAAGAGGAGTGAGAGGCCCCGGTGCACAACTGAGCAAGAGGACAAGTACATTAGAGTGTCTAGTTTGAGAAACAGACGCCTCACAAGTTCTCAACTGGCAGCTTCATTAAATAATACCCACAAAACACCATTCTCAACGTCAACAGTGAAGAGGCAACTCCGGGATGCTGGCCTTCTAGGCAGAGTTACTCTGTCCAGTGTCTGTTATTTTTCCAATCTTAATATTTTCTTTGCAACTCTGCCTAGAAGGCCAGCATCCCGGAGTCGCCTCTTCACTGTTGACGTTTTACCAATGTCCTTCACAGACTCTTGCATTGCAAAAAGCAAACAACACATTGTTCCACACACTGCTATTGATGCTCCAAAATAGTTTGTGAGGAAAAGATCAGGACAACAGAGAGGACGAGAGGAAGCGAAGGATGATGAGAAGAAAGAAAGAAGACAAGCATATGACTCACCAGTCGAACCTGTTCACATGCTCATGAACCAGCTGCCATTTTCTCCCAAAGTCCAGGGAGGCGTACACCTGTGAAGAATAACATAAAAAGAGAAAGAAAAGAGAGATAGATAGAGAACATACAGTGTCAGTCTACGTATCACAAGACAGGAAGTAAAGTGACAGTGGGCTTGAGTCAAGGCAGGATAACACCAGGGAAGTGCGCACCCAGGGCAATAAAGTGTGACACTCTAGATGCGTGACACTCTGCATAGGCTGACATAGCTTTAAACCGCCATCATCATTATAACTCAGACCATTTGTGTTAACATATAGGCTCCCAAATTACATATAGGCCCTATCCCGTTTGCCGTAACACTTTACTTGACATATTGTGACATGGTTATGACCGTGTCATAATGTGTTATGAGACTGGGTGTCAAGTAAAGTGTGTTTGATTTGATCTTGAAATGTACTGATTCATGTTACCAGTCTAGAACTCATTGATAACTTTACATGTATAAGGAATGTATGTGTTGGGGTCAATGAATGGTAGATAAGAGCTAGGAATATGGAAAGTTACTGAGGGTAGAAACTTCATACTCTGTTCCATGTTTCTGAGGAGGGAGTTTGAAAGGCAATTGGTAATCTCTGATAAGGCAGGCCGGCTGCAGAACTAGGGAGGAGTGAGGAATGCATCTCGAGGTCAAATCAACAGATGAAGTGAGAAGTAACCTCTGGAAGGGGGGACAGAGAGGCCCACCACAACATCTCTCGTTTTGCAGTCCTATCTCACTCATACACTTTCACACCCACAAAGGTTTTAGTAACAGGCAGGGCTGTGACTACCCCAGTGAGAGGAACCAATTAAATTCCTACCTAGCAACAGAGATGTATGGTTGTCTAGATATGTAAGGAGTTGACCAAGCCTATTAGAAGGTTATAAATATATGTGCTTGTCGACTAATCTACTAATAATATGCATATATTAGCTTCTGGGCCTGAGTAGCAGGAAGTTTACTCTGGGCACGCTTTTCAYCCGAACGTGAAAATGCTGCCCCCTATCCCAAACAGTTGTCAGTGAGTTTTTACTCTGCTCGTTCAGAACCTAACAAGTGTTACCCTGTTCCCTTTTCCAAATGTAAATTAGCACTATGTATAGATATAGCACTTCAAGTGTCACGATCGTCATAAGGAGTGGACCAAAATGCAGCGTGGTATGTTTCCATCCTTTTTATTAGGAGGAGAAAACTCAAATAACAAAAACAATAAAGCGAACAAACGAAACGTGAAGCTCAGAGTAGTGCTCACAGGCAACTATACCTAGACAAGATCCCACAAAGGGRAAATGGCTGCCTAAATATGATCCCCAATCAGAGACAACGATAAACAGCTGCCTCTGATTGGGAATCATATCAGGCCAACATAGATATATAATTACCTAGATGAGCCACCCTAGTCACACCCCGAYCTAACCAACATAGAGAATAACAGACTCTCTATGGTCAGGGCGTGACATCAAGTCCAATATGTTTGGTGAAAAATAGGTTTAACATTATGACTTGCTTTTCCTGGAACAGCAAAACCTTTGGTGGATTCCCGGTGACCAAATTAAGTGGAGTGCTTATATATCAAATTATGCATCAAACAAATGGAAACCATAGGTTGGGAAAACATTTTATTTCAACGCCTATATATCAGAAGAAGAATACAAATCCAGAATGCTACTGTAAGWTATGAATTTWCGTGTCCAAAAATAAATATATTGCCCTGTTGATGATCAGGCGTAGTACTGTAAATGGCCTAATTTCATTGGTCTAATTACATTTCCCACTTCCTGGGTGCATAATGACAGGGAGCATTTTGTTTCATTACACTGATTAATGCTACTGATGTTGCATCCTGCTGGCTGTCTGTATTGTTATTTTAGTCCTACAGACAGAGTCGGTGGCCCCAGTCAGACTCCATGCTAATGTTCTACCTTTATCAGAGTGGAAATCTGACATTTAACTCCAATAAAAGGACACATATTTCTCAGTGGAGGCTGCTGAGGGGAGGACGGCTCAAAATAATGGCTGGAACGGAGTAAATGGAATGGCATCAAACACATGTAAACCATGTGTTTATTGCATTTGATACCATTACACTGATTCCGCTCCAGCCATTACCACGAGCCCGTCCTCCTCAATTAAGGTGCTACGAACCTCCTTTGCCATTTCTCACCGGAAGCAAATTCATATAACTTCAGAGAACGTAGTAATTAGAGGCAACAGCTGCTACATATGTTAAATTGTTTGCTAAATAGAAAACCATGATGTACAGAAACTCAGTTAGCTACTGTATTATCATGTTTGGCTAAACTGGATCCATAGTGTTTGTTGTTGGCAGTATCTTTTATCAGTGTTGGCTCATAGGCTAACAATCATGAAATACCAGATGCACCTTACCGTATGTGCTACAAACATATTAGTATAAACATACAGAAGGCTTAACTATCACAAAGGTCAACAATCATCAAACACCAGATGCACCTTGCCATAAGTGCTATATGCAAACAACTTGTTATGCACACACACAATAGTAACTAAACTGTCATCATCATAATCATACTGTTATTTATCACTGGCTTGGTACCAGATCTGATCCTAAAGCTAAAACCTTAGTAATTAAATAGAGGTCCCAAGCCATGTTCCACCTCATAGGATCCTACATGTGGCAGGCAGACGGAGCCATGTTCCTCCCAATAGGAGTCTATGGTGACAGCCGTCTGACAAAATTCCAATCTGACAAGTCCAGACCAGTGTCCTGGCCAGTCTGACAGTTGCCTGGCCAGTCTGAGAGTGTATTGGCCAGTCTGACAGTATCTTGGCCAGTCTGACAGTATCTTGGCCAGTCTGACAGTGCCTTGGACAATCTGACAGTGTCTTCACTAGTCTGACAATTCCAGGCCAGTCTGACAGTGTCCAGGCCAGACTAACAATGTCCAAGCCAGTCTGACAGTGTCTTGGCAAGTCTGACAGTGTCCTGGCGAGTCTGACAGTGTCTTGGCCAGTCTGACAGTGTCTTGGCCAGTCTGACAGTGTCTTGGCCAGTTTGACAGTGTCTTGGCCAGTTTGACAGTGTCTTGGCCAGTCTGACAAGTTAAGGCCAGTCTGACATTGTCCAGGCCAGTCTGACATTGTCCAGGCCAGTCTGACATTGTCCTGGCCAGAATGAGTGTCCTGGCCAGTCTGACAGCATCCTGGCCAGATTGATAATGTCTTGGCCAGTCTGACATTATCCTGGCCAGAGTGACATTGTCTTGGCCAGTCTGACAGTGTCCTGGCCAGTTCGACAGTGTCTTGACCAGTCTGACAAAGTAGTTTCCAGTAAGACAGTGTCCTGGCTAAAAAGACAGTGTCTTGGCCAGTCTGACAGTGTCTTGGCCAGTCTGACAGTGTCTTGGCCAGTCTAACAAGTCCAGGCCAGTCTGGCAGTGTCCTAGCCAGTTTATCAGTGCCCTGACCAGTCTGACAATGTCTTGGCCAGTCTAAATGTGTCTTGGCCAGTTTTACAATGTCTTGGCCAGTCTGACAGTGTCTTGACCAGTCTTACAGAGTCTTGGCCAGTTTGACAGTGTCCTGGCCAAATTGACAGTGCATAGGCTAGTCTGACAGTGTCTTGGCCAGTTTTACAATGTCTTGGCCAGTCTGACAGTGTCTTGGCCAGTCTGACAGTGTCTTGACCAGTCTTACAGAGTCTTGGCCAGTTTGACAGTGTTCCTGCCAGTCTGACAGTGTCTTGGCCAGTCTGACAGTGTTTTGGCCAGTCTGTATGTGTCTTGGTCAGTCTGTATGTGTCTTGAGTAGTCTGACAGTGTCCTGGCCAGTCTGACATTGTCCTGGCAAGTCTGACAGGATGTTGTCCAGTCTGACAGGATGTTGGCCAGTCTGACATTATCTTGGCCAGTTTGACAGTGTCTTGGACAATCTGACAGTGTCTTCACCAGTCTGACAGTGTCCTGGCCAGTCTGACAGGGTACTGGCCAGTCTGTCAGTATCTTTGCCAGTCTGACAGTGTCTTGGACAATCTGACAATATCTTCACCAGTCTGACAGTGTCCTGGCCAGTCTGACATTGATTTGGCAGGTATGACAGTGTCTTGGCCAGTTTTACAGTGTCTTGACCAGTCTGACAGAGTCGTTTCCAGTAAGACAGTGTCCTGGCTAAAAAGACAGTGTCTTGGCCAGTCTGACAGGTTCTTGGCCAGTCTAACAAGTCCAGGCCAGTNTCTTGGCCAGTTTGACAGTGTCTTGGACAATCTGACAGTGTCTTCACCAGTCTGACAGTGTCCTGGCCAGTCAGACAGTGTTTTGGCAGATCTGACAGTGTCCTGGCCAGTTGTCCAGTGTCCTGGCCAGTCTGACAGTGTCTTGGCCAGTCTTTAAGTGTCTTGGCCAGTCTGTAAGTGTCTTGGATAGTCTGACAGTCCTGGCCAGTCTGACAGGGTACTGGCCAGTCTGACAGGGTACTGGCCAGTATGTCAGTATCTTTGCCAGTCTGACAGTGTCTTGGACAATCTGACAGTATATTCACCAGTCTGACATTGATTTGGCAGGTCTGACAGTGTCTTGGCCAGTTT
>NW_019942895.1:13578-17781 GCF_002910315.2 Salvelinus sp. IW2-2015 | reverse complement strand
CTGGCAGTCCTGACATTGTCCTGGACAGCCTGACAGCCGCCTGTTAAAATTTGGACAGTGTCCTGACCGGTCTGACAGTGTCTTGGCCAGTCTGCCAGTATCAGTGGCCAGTCTGCCAGTATCTTGGCCAGTCTTGACCAGTGTCTTGCCCAGCTCTGACAGTGTCTGTGGCAGTCTGATGGTGTCCTTGCCTGTTTGACAGTGTGTCCTGGCCTGTTTGACATTGTCCTGGCCAAACTAAAACTGTCTTGGTCAGTCTGACAGTGTGCTGGCTAGTCTGACATTGACCTGGCCAGTCTGACAGAGTCTTGAACAATTTGACAGTGTCCTGGCCAGACTCACAGTGTCTTGGCCAGTCTGAAAGTATCTTGTCCATTCTGACAGTATATTGGCCAGTCTGACAGTATCTTGGCCAGTTTGACAGTGTCCTGGCAAACTGACACTGTATTGGCCATAATGAAAGTGTCTTGGACCATGTGACAGTGTCCTGGCCAGGCTGACAGGATGTTGGTCATTCTGAAAGCGTCTTTGCCAGTCTGATAGTGTCTTGGCAAGTCTGACAGTGTCCTGGCAGTCTGGCAGTGTCCTGGCCAGTTTACCAGTGTCCTGACCAGTTTACCAGTGCCCTGACCAGTCTGTCAATGTCTTGGCCAGTCTGACAGAGTCGTTTTCAGTTTGACAGTGTCCTGGCTAAAAAGACAGTATCTTGGCTAGTCTGACAGAGTCCTGGCCAGTCTGACACTGTATTGGCCATAATGACAGTGCTTGGACACTGTGACAGTGTCCTGGCCAGGCTGACAGGATGTTGGCCAGTCTGACATGGTCTTAGCCAGTCTGATAGTGTCCTGGCCAGTCTGGCAGTGTCCTGGCCAGTTTACCAGTGTCCTGACCAGTCTGACAATGTCTTGGCCAGTCCGACAGAGTCGTTTCCAGTATGAAGTGTCCTGGCTAAAAAGACAGTATCTTGGCCAGTCTGACAGGATGTTGGCAGTCTGACAGGGTCTTAGCCAGCCTGACAGTGTCCTGGCCAGTCTGACCTTATGTTGGCCAGTCTGACAGGGTATTGGCCAGTCTGACAGGGTCTTGGCCAGTCTGACTGTTTCTTGCCAGTCTGACAGTGATCATGCTCAGTCTGACAGGATATTGGCCAGTTTACAGAGTGTTGGCCAGTTTGACAGAGTGTTGGCAGTCTGTCAGTGTCTTGGCCAGTCTGACAGTGTCTTGGCCAGTCTAACCAGTGTCCATGCCATTCTGAAAGGGTATTTGCCAGTCTAACAAGTCCAGGCCAGTTTGACAGTGTAAAGGCAGTCTGGCAGTGTCCTGGCCAGTCTGACAGTGTTTTGCCAGTCTAACATTGTATTGGCCAGTCTGACAGTGTCCTGGCCAGTCTGACGGATGTTAGCCAGTCTGACAGGGTTTTGGCCATCTGACAGTGTCTTGGCCAGGCTGACAGTGTCTTGGAAGTCTGAAAGTGTCTTGGCCAGTCTGACAGTCCAATCTGACAGTGTCCTGGGCAAGCCAGTCTAACAAGTCCAGGCCAGTTTGACAGTGTAAAGGCCAGTCTGGCAGTGTCCTGGCCAGTCTGACAGTGTTTTGGCCAGTCTAACATTGTATTGGCCAGTCTGACAGTGTCCTGGCCAGTCTGACAGGATGTTAGCCAGTCTGACAGGGTTTTGGCCAGTCTGACAGTGTCTTGGCCAGGCTGACAGTGTCTTGGAAAGTCTGAAAGTGTCTTGGCCAGTCTGACAGTGTCCAATCTGACAGTGTCCTGGGCAGTTTGACAGTGTCCTGGCCAGTTTGACAGTATCTTGGCCAGTCTGAGAGTGTCTTGGCCAGTTCGACAGTGTCTTGACCAGTCTGACAGAGTCTTGGCCAGTCTGCAGGGTCTTGGCCAGTCTACCAAGTCCAGGCCAGTCTGACAGTATCCAGGACAGTCTGGCAGTGTACTGGCMAGTCTGACAGTATCCAGGCCAGTCTGACAGTGTCTTGGCCAGTCTGACAGTGTATAACTGTGCTATACAGTATGCGTTCAATCTAGACAGCCATCCCTTCAACATGGTCTCTTTTATTAGTTGTACAYAGATACAGTACCTGATATCACCAACACATGCTTGTGAACACTGTACTATCACTACCTAATCATTATGGTAGTGGATATGARGTGATGACTAGGATGACTGTCATTCTGTCCATCATGTCTGGATCCTGATTGACATAGAGGAAACAGGGATCATTTGACAACAGTCTGGGTCTTGTGGATGTTTAGCCTACTGTGAGCTCTGTATGAGCCCTGGGCTAAAGTGGCAGTCATTTGCAATGCAGATGGCAGAATGTGTTTGATTTGTGCTTCCGATTAGTAACAGGAGGCTTAATGTACAGTGTGCTACAGGGCAACAATTAACTCTACTTATTTATTAACTTCATACAGAGGCAGATCAGGTTTAGAAGGAATCAAATGGTATTTCAGTTTTAGTATCAAGATGAAAGAAAAAGGAAACCCGTACACTGCTCTTGATAGTATCACTGATCTTTAATAAGCTCACATATTGGCCTTACGGCCTTCTTCAGAGCTTTTGTGAGTTTTAAAAAATTAGCACCCTTATGTAGACCTAGCCCCACCCACATCCGTTCCAGGCATCAAAAGGGGTTGGAGGCAAAGGAAAAACAAATAAGTGCAACCAAATTTAACATAATGCATTTCATAAATATTCAAATAAAGTGTGCAAATAAGACGTAATAAGGTCGAAATGTCATGCTTTAGGTCATTAAAATGTACTGCGACTGGATAATCCCTGTCRTTTCACCTGATGGAACTTTTATGTTCACTGATTCTCTGTTWGAGMGAACGAGAGGTTTTACCTACATAGCACAGCYCACATGGACATTTAATAATGTAAATAACATGGGTGGTGGAACACATAATAGTGTCATTTATTTGGAACCATTTTCCTGTATGTGGATGGCAGAAATATTCACACTTCATCATAWTGTTGCAGATGGATGGAAGCTGTCCCCCTGTAATAGAGTATTAGAGTGATTTTTGAATGATTGTTTTCCACTCTGCACTCTGAAATCTTGTAAGTATACACTAGAAGAAAAAGACGCAACAATATCCTCTGCATTTATAGCTACCATTTGGAAGATGGCATAAAAGAGCCTGGCTGATTTTCTTTTGTGGCTGGCAGTTGGCATGGACCAATTTATTGCGTAAATTGCGACCTCTCCTATACACAAGTGGTGGATTTTTATATTCAGCCGGCAAAGCTGGGTCTGATGATAAAATATGCCAGTGTTTCTTGACCACCTCTCCCACTTTTCGCGAGTTCAAAGTATATGTAGTTGTGAACATTACGGAGGGTTCTTTACCTTTAGTGGGTCTTTTTTGTAGCAGTTCATCTCGTGTTTTCCCCAATGCCAAATTAAGAGCTTCATCCACACATTGTGGCGAATAGCCTCTTCTTAGAAACCTAGTGCGCATCTCCGCTGCTTTTTCTAGATAATCCTCTGTGGAGTGGCATATACGGCGCTGTCTGAAAAACTGGCTTCTTGGAAGTCCTATTTTTAATGGCTCAGGGTGGAAGCTGTCACCCTGTAATAGAGTATTTCTGTCCGTTTCTTTTCTATACAGTGTTGTAAACAGGGTTCCATTTGATTTATCAATCCACATATCGAGGTAATGAACACGTTGAGTGTCACATTCAATAGTGAATTTGAGATTGGGGTCAATGTCATTGAGTAGTGCCATAGTCTGACAGCTCTTTTTCCATTCCTTCCCATATGCAAAAAAATGTTGTCAATATATCGATACCACTTCAGGACTTTATTCAAAAATTGATTTTCGTTTTCATTATTAACAAAACGTTCTTCAAAAAGACCCACATAAAGGTTAGCATAGCTCGGAGCGAATGTGGAGCCCATCGATGTTCCATTCGTTTGGAGGTAGTATTCATCATCAAACCTGAAATAGTTATACGTCAAAACATATTCAGCGAGCTCTAGAATGAAGTTTGTTGGTGGATATTCGTTAGTATCTGTCTCCCAAATAGTGAGCTAGGGCTGCCAACCCCCCCACATGGGGAATGCTGGTATATAGACTCTCCACATCTAATGTGACCAAAATACAGTCTTCTGTTAAACCCGTTATTGGTGAGATCTTGTTTATGAAGTCTATAGAGTCTTTCACATATGATGGCAATGATTGCA
>NW_019942895.1:0-6960 GCF_002910315.2 Salvelinus sp. IW2-2015 | reverse complement strand
CTAGAGCCGTCTGTCGATCTTTGTCGACTCTTTTATTAAAATCATGTTATTGGTGAGATCTTGTTTATGAAGTCTATAGAGTCTTTCACATATGATGGCAATGATTGCACATGAGTTTTAATAAAAGAGTCTACAAAGATCGACAACGGCTCTAGCATTGAGCCTATTCCTGCAACCACTGGTCTGCCCGGATAATTGCCTTGTTGYGTTTTAGGTTTGTGTCATTTCAGTAAAATGTACAGGCATGGACGTATGGCACATTTGCAGCAAAGATATTAATATTCAGGTTTTGAGATAAGGTTGTTTAACAGGGCTTGCTGTGAATTTATGTTGTGAATTTGAACATGAATTATGCCCCTATTTAAGATTACTCTGATGTTTTTCGTACGATGTACCCAATGATTAATGAAGACTTGCTCGGTAGGTCTATGTCCTCATTGTGGTTTTACAGACGTGTTTAATACGTCTAATTTACACACTTTATTCAAATATTTATGAAAGGCATATTGTTATATTTGGTAGCACTTATTTATTTTCCTTCGCCTCCAACCCCTTGCGATGCGTGGAACGGATGTGGGTGGGGCTAGGTCTACATAAGGATGCTAATTTTAAAAAACTCACAAAAGTTCTGACGAAGGCCATGAGGCCGATACGTAAGCTTATTAATGATCAGTGATACTATCAAGAGCAGTGTGCGGTTTCCTTTTTCCTTCATCTTGTCCAACTGTTACCATGCACCTGCAAAAAAAGATTGCTCAGATATGCGAGTGCATTTTGAATTTTAAAGTTATAGTATCAGAAATTGTTACGTTCGTTGTTGCTGTCCTTCAGGCTACATACTAGAGTTGTTTTTGGGTTTCTTTCAGAGTTATTCAACTTGAATCTTTTTTTCACTAATGTTCTTGCCCCTGTGGTCAAAGATATGTAGGAAAAACAAGCCTGCAGTCACAGAAAGGTTATCTGGGGTTCTTATTATCCTACTTCCTTCTTTCATCTGAACCCTGGAAGCTAGATATCWCAACTGGCTTCTCTTTCGCCACCAAAACATCCTCATTCATTAAAGGTCCAATACAGTCGTTTTTATCTCAATGTCACCAGGACGGCCAAAACTCCATCACACTACAACCGGCTGAAATTTCAGGCAGTCTATTGAAACAGCTCTTACATTAAAAGGGCATTATCAGTCTTATTCCAACCTAATATTGTGGACATACTGTACATAGAAAACATAGGAAATCACGTTTTTGACTGCATTGGGCCTTTAACACCCCAACAGCACCCTAAGACATAATGGCAGAATCTCCTCCCAACTGAAATAGGACATGTGGAAGTATGGAAATGATAATGGTGTATTATAGCCCCCGTGTCCCGAACAATTACTATAAGTCACTTTTACAACACCTAATTCAGCCTCCTATGAATTACTTAAGCATTTATGTACAGTATTCTAAATCAAATCGCACTGGTTGACAGTTCTTGGGCTCTGATGAAGGGGAGGTGGGGGGCGTGACTCTTTTTGGGGGGGAATTTATGGAGCCAGGAGAATGCAACAYGGCGGTGCTGGAGACGATCCTATGGAGGGGAGTATGTGAAAGTGTATGCAAATGAACCATCTGGATTGTTTGAACTCCCTGGGTGTTGGGGAATAAGAGGTCTCTGCTCCGGAGCACAATCTACTGCRTCACTTGTCACCCCTTGTATGTTCTATAGAAATAAGACCGTGTTCGGTCCCAAATGACATGATGGTGTGGCCGAGCGGTCTAAGGTGCTGGATTAAGCCTCCTGTCTCTTCCGGGGCGTGGGTTCGAATCCCACCGCTGTCAATATGCTTTGGGCTCCCGAGTGGCACAGCGGTCTAAGACTCTGCATCTCAGTGCTAGAGGTGTTACTACAGACACTGGTTTGATTCTGGACTTTATCACATCTGGCCATGATTGGGAGTCCCATAGTGCGGTGCACAATTGGCCCAGCGTCGTCCGGTTTAGGGTTTGGACGGGGTAGGCTGTCATTGTAAATAAGAATGTGTTTTTAACTGACTTGCCTAGTTAAAAAAAATAAATGCCACCCTATTCTCTATATAGTGCACTACTTTTGACCAGAGCCACACAGGGAATAGGGTGCCATTTGGGATGTATACTATGTCCATACTAGAGCTGATAYTCTGTAATAAACTCCAGAGGTAGATGTAGTTCATTTGACAGTTATGTTTGAAATTGATRAACAAATACTGGAAATGGAATTGGACCTGATKATACTGTATGGATGTTCACCAAGTTTGCTGGGTGCCATGCTGTCACTGCAGTAAGAATAKTATGGTAGGCTGATCTGTCAATATCTGTAGCGTTAGGTTTAAATCACAGTCTTCTAGACGTATAGACCTGTAATACATATTAGAGCACAGTATTACATCCTCACAGAGTTTGATGACTTTGATAAACATATAAAGATGAAATACACTGCAATGGCAACAGCATGTTATTCTCTATACAGCATACCGTATCGCTAAACATGTAAGTGGAACATTCTCATGGTGCTAGTAGTATACACCTGACAAATAAAAACAATTATCTCAGGAGATGAACTTCACACGCTAATGGAGCCCACTTTCCTATAAAACCAATACCAATTCCCTCTCGCTGCTGACGTATTACCCCACCACCGTCCCTCAATGGATCGTAATGGGGCAACACATCTGCACTCCGCAGTTATTAAAATAACAAATGATAGCAGCCGTTCAAACGGCGCTGCAAACTGCCTTTGGTTCACAATGTCAACCAAATGCGTGTAATCTCTGGTGGGGAGGAATGATGTGCTGTTGAGCTCAGTCATCTATTCCGCTCGCGTTGAATACGCTCTGCCAAACTCGTCAACAACAACCTCTTCCTAGACCCCGACACCTTTTATAGGTGTAGTTTAGTGGTGTGTAAAAGAGATTTTAAAAGGTTCATGTATATGGGAATGTGAGGTGTAAGTAAGTTATTATTTCTAGCATGTCTAGACTGTGAAAAAATTTTGCTGTGATTTCACAATGCAAATTAATATACCCAAACTAAGTACTTATGCTGGGTATGTCTGCATTGTTATCCAATTAGGATTAATTGCTCTGTGAAGGTGCTTGAAGGTAACGCAGAGAAAAATTACCACTATATTAGTCCACTTCAAAGGCAACATGGCACCTTATTAGTCCACTGCTAAAGGCAAATATTGGGCCACTATTAGTCACTGTTAAAGGCAATATGGGCACACTGTATTAGTCCACTGCTAAGGCAATATGGGCACTAATTGAGTCCACTGCTAAAGGCACATTATGGGCACTTATTAGTCCACTGGCTAAGCCAATATGGCACTTATTAGTCCACGCTAAAGGCAATATGGGCGCTGTATTAGTCCAACTGCTAAAGGCAATATGGGCACTTTTTAGTCCATTGCTTTAAAGGCAATATGGGCGACTATATTAGTCCAGCTGCTAAAAGGCAATATGGGCACTTATTAGTCCCACTGCCTAAAAGCAATTCATGTGCGCTTATTAGTCCACGTGCTAAAGGCAATATGGGCACTTATTAGTCCACTGCTAAAGGAATTATGGAGATCTGCATTTATCGTGAGTGTTTTCAAATTAAAGTACGTTAATGGTGCCTGAGAGGACCTGCTGGGTCCAGGAACACAAAAGGGAGCCACCTGTTGCAGCTTCAGCTGACATTTGGGCTGAGCACTAAAGATACCTGCCATCTGGAGAACATTGAATGCAAATATGAACCCACATGGAGGAGCAGGAGGGGAGGAGGTGAAGGAGGAGAAGCATTCCAATTTTGTTCTCTGGCTCAGCAATTACCTTGCAGTGTCGCATCCAGATCTAAGGTGGTCGGGGAGGGAGGCACTCCATGGTTTTGGAGGCCCATTTGGATTAGATCAGCACTATTAGTAAATAATAGACAGGATGTGTTTACATTGATGGAGGAAACCATCTGGGGTCTGACTCCACTGCACCTTTGCGGGTCGCATCATGACAAAAGGGGCCTATGCACTGACAGTGTGGAGACTGGGAGAGCCATTCTTGACTCAAGACTCAACGGTCATCTTCCAGAATCAGTTTATGGAGAGGTGAAACTGCTGACGTAAAGGAAAGCCATTTGTCATACAGTGGTGTATTCATGCAGTCTGCATCACATAATATAAATATAACCACAGTTGGATAAAGATACCTGCCATCTGTGAGGCGAGTATTGAGCTGAGAAGATGCACCACAGCTGGAAGAGGAGAAGAGCAGCCATTTTGTCTCTGCGACCAGCAATACCTTGCAGGCGTCGCATCCAGGGTTCTAAGATGGTGGGAGAAGGGGAGCACTGCGTTGTGTTCGGAAGGCCATTTGGATGTAGACAGCACATACTGTTAAATGAATGACAGGAGTAGTGTTTTTTATGTGAAGGAACCCAATTTGGGGTCTGACTCCACAGCACTTGCTGGGTCACATCACGACAAAAGTGGGCATTGCACTGCAGTGCAGACTGGGGAGGCCATTTTTGATTCAAGATCAACCTTAACTTTTTAGGAATTCAGTTTTGTGGAGGAGTGAAACTGCTGACGTAAGGAACATGTCTTGTCATACAGTGTGTTTCATATGGCCAGAGTTGCACCACATAATAAAACAAACCAACGTTGGATACTAAACTTTGACTTCTGGCTACCAGGTCTGGGAACACACATTAAGGGGCAGATGTTTGCTTCTGCTGAAACAACACAATCTCTTAAATCCAGAACAATGGTTTACTGCTCTCTCTGTATTACACGTACATCTATTTAAGTCGTCGATGTCGAAACGGGAGGTTTTAGAATGAAGAATCAGTTTGAGCAGCAGAAAGTGTCAGCCACGGATTACGAATGGACAAGAGATCTGTAAGCGAAAGCACTCTGGATTTATAAATTCACGACTCCTATTAAGACCAAGGATTTATTAAACCAGCTTATCTGAAGGAGGACTCCTCCAACCGACAGAGCTGAAAACCCAATCCAGAAAGGCAATATCCCCAAATATTACATAGTATTACCAACAAATTCGAAATGCTAATTCATTTTTATATAGTGTCAATGTTATGCAACATGAGGAGAGGAAGAATCCTGAATAATGTATTTTTCTATTTTATTTTTCTCACTCTGCATAGTTTATTGGAACGATGGATGTCCCCCGTTGATTTGGGCTAACTTTAATGTGGCCGATACGATCTGTTGTGGAATATATTTAAAGGCATACATTTGCATCATAGTGTGGAATTAAGCAATAATTTGCCTATAGAAGGACATGGAGGGTACCTGTGTGGCACGATCCTAACAAGGCTGATCCTTACCATTTCCTGATTGTTTTTGTGGTAGCTGCCCCCCTGGGAGAGAGGATTGGGGAAAAAATGATTCGTTCAGCTGCCAAGCTAAGCGGCCAACAGCCAACATTCGTCACATTCATTTGCTTGCCTGTGTGTTTGAAAAGCAAAAACGAATGGCAATTGCAGCAATGTTGGGAGAAACCTAAATCGACAAGGTCTAATGAGGTAAGAAATGTGTCAAGAGAACAACCGTTATATTGATTTGATGATATAACATATAGCGATAGCAACGAGTTTAACTCTCCCTGAGGTCTTTCTACATTTATACAACTTAGTTTCTGCCACAAAAAAGTTGCCCATTTGTTATCAACAGGTCAGAGTTTAATTTTCTCATTCCCGCTCCTCTCCAATCCAGGACTGTATTACCTCCAAATCCATAAGACCCTGACAGACTGACGCGGGTGTATCCAGATGTGGCGCCGCACCTCTTCCAGTTATGATCCCTGTAAACCCGAGAAAGCCAAGAACATCCTCCAGACATTTCACATGACCTGTGATGAGTAGGTTTGCTCTGGCGCTGGTGACTCAACTCCTGTTAAACTATGACTTTATTCTGAATACAGAAGGAGGAATGGTAGGAGGAGGCGGGGGGAGGGGACGGGGTTGTGAGGGGAATAGGAGTCCAATCTATCACTCTGACTCAGGATGACAGAAGACAACAAGAGTAAAAGGTTGCATTCAGCTGTTGCCTCATTTCATTATTCAGCCCACAAGTTAACTTAATTTGCTCCCCATCCAAAATGTTCCCTGCTGTTTCTTTAAATCACTATTCTCTATACTTCCAGTCACCTGTGCATCGGTAAAGTGTACTGGTACAGTTTGAACAACATGTCGTATCACTGTTGGGTTTCAGAGGATTATTTCCTTCCCACAATACCCTGCATCACACAAAACTAGTATTACTACAAAGTAGGTGTACTTGACATATTGCAACATTATCTACAATGTCTGTTTCGATACTCAAATACAAATACTAAACATAAGGAAGGTACATGAATTATTGCCTATGAAAGGGTGTATGTTCGCTATATAGCATTTTGGTTATTGGTAGATTACTCTAAAACAAAGGTTTGTAGTTAAAGCTGCGAAACCTTAAATGATGAAACTGCCATGTCCATTTGCAAATGTTACAACAACAAGGAAGTCTACTTCAAAGCAAGGGAATACTGTTTGTTGTTCTTGTAATTGACTGTATTTATTTTACTGCGATTGCTGATGTTTCAATCTCCTCTGTTTACTTCAAACTAAACAAAAGCAATAACACGTGCTGGTGAGGAACACTGTTTCACCTATGAGTGGGAGTGTCGCCTTTAATAAGCTTGACGACTTATATTTGTATAGTATAGACATATGGTTGTATTCTCGCGTGTGGCGACGGTTGAACATGTTAAAACCCATACAGGGCATGTTATGAAACTGCACATGCAGTTGTTAATGTGGACAACCGTCTTAACATGACCTCCAATGGGTTTCCGAACACACAGGGAATTAACTAACAGCAAGCAGCACTTATACACAACCCAAAAATGGGACCATCCAACGTCAGTCACCATAAATTTAAATTTACCCCCTTACGCCAAAAGAC
>NW_019942894.1:254935-261355 GCF_002910315.2 Salvelinus sp. IW2-2015 | reverse complement strand
GGAGACTACTACTGGTGGAATTACCTACTACTGGTGAAATGTAAGACGAACTACTGTGAATGTAACTACTTACTGGGAATGTAGGCTACTACTGATGAATGTAGGCTACTACTGTGAATGTAGGCT
Source organism: Salvelinus sp. IW2-2015 (assembly GCF_002910315.2). Classification (NCBI taxonomy): domain Eukaryota; kingdom Metazoa; phylum Chordata; class Actinopteri; order Salmoniformes; family Salmonidae; genus Salvelinus; species Salvelinus sp. IW2-2015. The sequence goes on along the minus strand of NW_019942894.1, from coordinate 261,229 downwards.
ACTACTGGTGAATGAGACTTACTACTGGTAATGTAGACTACTACTGATTAATGTAGACTACTACTGGTGAATGTAGACTACTACTGGTGAATGTAGACTACTACTGATAATGTAGGCTACTACTGGTGAATGAGACTACTATGGTGAATGTAGACTATACTGTGAATGATTTAGACTACTACTGTGAATGTAGGCTACTACTGATGAATGTAGCTACTACTGGTGAATGTAGACTACTACTGTGAATCTTAGACTACTACTGGTGAATTAGGCTACTACTGAGAATGCTAGGCTACTACTGGTGAATTAGACTACTACTGGTGAATGTAACTACTACTGGTGAATGTAGGCACTACTGGTGAATTAGACTACTAAACTTACTACTTGTGAAGGTAGACTACTCGGTGAATGTAGAACTACTCTGGTGAATGTAGACTACTGCTGGTGAACTGTAGACTACTACTGTGAATGTATAGACTACACTGGTGAAGTAGACTACTTACTGGTGACATGTAGACTACTACTCCTGAATGTAGCTACTACTGTTTGAATGTAGACTACACTGATGAATTGTAGGCTACTACTAATTGAATGTAGGCTACTACTGAGAAATGTAGACTACACGGGTACATACTTGGTGAATGTAGACTACACTGTGAATGTTAGAACTACTACTCTGAATTGTATGCTACACTGTGTGAATGTTAACTACTACTGTGAATGTAGCTAACTACTGTGAATGTAGACTTACTACATGCGTGAATGTAGGCTACTACTGATAATTAGGCTTAACTACTCGGTGAATGTAGACTACTACTGAGGAATGTAGACTACTACTGAATGAATGTAGGACTACTACGGTGAATGTAGACTACTTTTACTGATGAAATGTAGGCTTACTTACTGGGAATGTAGGCTACTACTGGTTGAATGTAGACTACTACTGTGAATGTAGCCTACTACTGTGAATTGTAGACTACTACTGATGAATTGTAGGCTACTACTGGTGAATGTAGCTACTTACTGATGAATGTAGGCCTACTACTCGTGAATTAACGGTAAACTTACTGTTGACTAGACAATACTGTAACTACTGGTAATGTAGGCTACTACTGTTCACTACTGATGAATATATGTAATGGATTTCTGCAGGCGAACATGCCTTGTGCATCTGACCCCACCACTCCCCTATTCTTGAAACCATGGCATCCCCGACGCCTCTTCAATGGATTAGTCCACTGCGACCATGCATCCCCCGGCACTCTTCAATGGATTATCCCACTGGACCCATGGCGCCATTCCCCGCCGGCCTCTTCAAATGATTAGTCCACTGACCATTGGCATCCCCGCGGCTCTTCAATGAATAGTCCACTGGACCATGCAATCCCCCGCCTCTTCAATGATAGTCACACTGAGACAGCCGGAAATCAGACAAACTGCAAAGGAGTAGTTCCACTGAGACAGCGAAATCAGACAGCTGTCATTGTGACATGAATGTTTTTTGTATACACTGAACAGAAAATTAAAACAACATGTAAAGTGCTTGTCCCAGCTTTCATGACTGTGAAATAAAACATTCTCAGAATTGTTCCATATGAACAAAAGCTTATTTGTCTCAAATGTGTTACCGCTCTGTTAGTGACATTTCTTTCGTTGCCAAGATAATCCATCCACCTGACAGGGCTGCAATATCTCCCATGTCTGTATAAAGCAGACTGAGACAGTTCCCTCTTTTTTTATCCTGAAAACCTCCCCAAGTCCTTAGCGATTACAAGCATACCATTAACACGATGCAGCCACAACTATGTTGAAGATATGAGATGTACTCAGTAATGTGTTGTGCTGATTTTCCCCAAACATAACACTTTGATTCAGACAAAAATTGAATTGCTTTGCCACATTTTTTTGGCAAGAATTACTTTAGTTGCCCTTGTTGCAAACAGGATGCATTGTTTTGAATAATTATTCTGTACAAGCTTCCTTCTTTCATTTGTCAATTAGGTTCAGTATTGTAGGAGTAACTACAATTTTGTGATCCATCCTCAGTTGGGGGTTTTTTTTTCTCCTATAACAGCAGCCATTAAAACTCTTGTAACTCTTTTAAAGTCCACTATTGGCCTTCATGGGAAATCCCTGAGCGTTTCATTCCTCTCCGGCAAAACTGAGTTAGAAGAAACCGCCTTATCTGTTTAGTGACCTGGTGTATTGATACACCATCCAAAGGTAATGAATAAACTTCACCATCTCAAAGGATAATCAATGGCTGCTTAAAAAAAAATAATTTACCCATCTACAATATTGCCCTTCTTTACGAGCATGAAAAACCTTCCTGGTCTTTTATTAATGTGTGTTTGAAATCACTGCTCACTGAGGACCGTACAATAATTCGCAATTTGGGTACAGCAACAGAGATTAGTGTCACCTTTAATTGGGAGAAATAATATCAAAATTACATGTTTTAGTAAACAACGTATGCCTCAAGCATGAATTACCCTTGTCGATTGAATTACCTGCGTCTAGTATCTATGGCTGACGTCATATTTCCCAACAAGGACACCACACTACAGAACGCTGTGCTCTCAACCCTGTTAGTGTCTTATCCTCTGTAGACCAGCCAGGTGCACAAGACAATCTCCTTCAGTTGACCGTGTCTATGATCTGGGCGCCCTGGAGGACGAGAGGAGAGGAAAGAGTAGATGATACAGATAAGATACATTACGCCTAGCCAAATACATTTAAACTAGTTTTTCACAAATTCCTGACATTTAATACCATAAAATTCCCTGTTTTAGCGTCATTAGATCAACACTTTATTTTTAAGAATGTGAAATTCAGAATAATAGTAGAGAGAATATTTATTTCAGCTTTTATGTAATTCAAATCACATTCCCATGGTCATGAAGTTTACATGACACTCAATTAGTATTTGGTAGCATTGCCGTTTAAAATTGTTTAACTTGTCAAACTTTCTTAGCCTTCCACAAGCTTCCCACCAAAAGGTGGGTGAATTTTGGCCCATCCTCCTGAGAGAGCTGGTAACTGAGTCAGTTTGTCAGGGCCCCTTGCTCCCACATCTTTTCAGTTCTGCCCACAAATTCTTCTATGGGATTGAGGTCAAGGCTTTGTGGATGACCACTCCAATACCTTGACTTTGTTGTCCTTAACCATTTTGCCAACAACTTTGAAGTATCTTGTCATGTCCATTTGAAAGACGCATTTGCGACCAAGCGTTTAACTTCCTGACTAATTCTTAGATTTGCTTCAATATACCACATTAATTTTCAATTCTCATGTAGAACTCGTTTTTACTGTGGAATAGATAAATATTGTACCTGTTTCCTCCAGCATTCTTAACAAGTCCTTTGCTGTTGTCTGGGATGATTTGCACTTTTCGCACCAAAAGTACGTTCATCCTAGGAACAGAAACGCGTCTCCTTCCCTGAGTGGTATGACGCTGCGTGCCCATGTGTGATACTTGCTTACTATTGTGAGAAACGTGGGTACCTTCAGGCGCTTTGGAAATTGCTCCCAATGATGAACCAACTGTGAGGCTCCAATTTATTTCCGTCTTTGGTCTGTGATTTCTTTTGATTTCCCCATTTATGTCAAAGCTCTAAAAGCAACTAGTTTAAAGTAGGCCTTGAAATAACAATCCACAATACAACTCCAATTGACTCAATGACGTCAATTAGCCTATCAGAAGCTTCTTAAAAGCAACATGACACCTATTTTCTGAATTTCTCAAGGTCGTGTTTAAAGCAGCGATTCTAACTTTGTGTATGCATTGCTTCCGTTTACAGTTTCTGTAAACAGTATATGTTATATTCCTTCTTCTTTTAGCCAGTAAAGAGTGATCTTTTTTTAATCTGCTTGTGTTGTAAAACTTACAATTATAACTAGCCTATACTTATTTTCACCCCTTTACCATAAACTAATACTATTCCTCAGACTAAATTGGACCATAATAGTGACTTGTAAAGTTACTTTGCCATCAGGTATAGAAGCAAAACTAAGACTTTCTAATGTCTGATATTACATCAAGAAATAGTTCTTTACCAAAAGTGTTTTTATTCCCTTGTCTGTTTGCCTGTCAGCCAATGCCACAGATTGTGTTACAGTATTACAGCTAGTAGAGTTACCTTGTGTTACAGTAGCGTTACTTGGTGTTTACAGTTTAGTGTGGTTTAGCAGTAGAGTTACCTTTGGTGTTACATAGCTACCCTTCGTGTTTACAGTAGGGTTACCTTGGGGTACAGTAAGATTACCTGGTGTTACGTAGGGTTACCTTGGTGTTACAGTTAGGGTTACAGTAGAGTTACCTAGGTGTTACGAGTAGGGTTACCTTTAGTGTTACTGTAGGTGAGGCGTTACCGCTACATTCACCAGTAGTAGTCTACATTCACCAGTAGTAGCTGTAATAAAATGGCTCCGGAAGAAATGGCAGAAGTTTTACGGGCGCCTAACCAATCGTGCTATAATGTTTTTTTTTTTTGAGTTTTCTGCCACATTATTTTACAGCAAAAAATAGCTTCTGGATATCAGCACAGCGATCACTCACCTCGGATTAGACAAAGATTTTTTCTTCAACGAGCAGGAAACACAGGATATACTGCGAACACCCGGTAAGGCTGACATCCCTGTTATTGGCAAGGGAAGACCCCCATGAAATGTACAAAAATGAATGGCAATTTATTGCCATTGGGCGAAACATATACACAATCGCAAATACCACTCAAATGGACGGCAGTTCATCCGAACCTTATGGCAAGTGGCATATGGCAAATGCTAAGTGTTATACAACAAAAATCCCAAAGATGGCGAGCGCGCTCGACCATAGCTTTTCATATTGCAAATGGACATAAAGTCAAGACCCAAGGGTCAAATTTTGAAAATCTAAAAAAATCTAAAAAAGTGCTTTCTGGATCGTTTTTCTAAATGTTTTCGATTTTTTTTGTCAATTATACATATATAACAACCGAATGAACATACATTTGTCTTATTCTATTGAGTTTGTCCATAAGGCATAAATGTTTTGTCCATTTGCAATATATGATCATTGGAAGTCAAAAGGCAGTGGACCATGTCCAAATGGCATAAGAAATGTCCAAATGGCATTTATACTGACCAAATTATATATTTCACTATGTTTTGCCTTGAATCAACCTAGAAGGTCTGTTTGTCATAGGAAATAAGAATTTGGTGCAATGAGAGAGAAGTGGGACTCGTTTTTTAAAAGATTTTTTGAAAAACGTCCAAAATGACCATTGGCGCCCCCTATTGGTTGGGCACGAGTGGGGGGTGCTCCCTCCCGGCCTTGCACCTCCTTAAAGGCATTAAAAAACATTTTTGAAATGTGCTCCTGGTAACCCGTTCCAATCACCAGGTGCACGGCTGTCCATTTGCAATGTCTTACAATGGGCATTTACCATCACAATTTTGACATGCTCTAATATACTGCAGAAATGCCTAATTGACTGGCCCGTTGAACTCGGGATGGCCGGGCAGTAATAGTGGGTCCTCTCCATTGCTCGTTGTGTTGATTTCAGCATGTCAATTTGGTGATGGTTTATCACTGTTTAAACATATTGCAAACGAACAAAAGTCAGCCATCAAGTCAGCGTCCATCAGTCAATTAGATATCATTCTGACACCAAACTGATAAAAACTGACACCAAACTCACTTTGTCCAACTCGTTTAGAAGCCAACTATCACATATTTCAGAGCAGGCATAAAATTCACAGCGCCTTCTGTCTAAATAATAAAAACGTAAAACACGTAGTTACGTTCTAGCTGTGGGTCCAGTTCTGACATTATGTGTAGGCCTAGCTGAGACGACCCCGAATCCCGGGTTTTGGCTCGATAGGTAATTCGGAGCCCGAGCAGCGACCTTAATTGGTGCTGAAAAGTCACATTTTCCGGGCGTTGCTACGGGGTCCTTGAATGACCTATCGGACAGAAGCTTTAGGGTCTGTCTCTATGGGCCGAGGCGGTTTCAATGCACCTAGTCTTATGACTGGGACTTTTCTAAATGTTGTCATTTTCGCGATGGTCAAAATGAACTGAAGTCATTGCAAATATACGAGGCTGTTTCTCAGCCTGAGAACCTTCTAGAGCCTCATAACTCACCGTGCACTATCGACTTAAGCTCTAGAACATTTATTTAATGTTTCAAAGCTCTAGGTCTGACGGTTCTTTGATAGTTATATAGCCTCGCTACTGTTATTATTCACTGTCTTTTTACTGTTGTTTTTTATTTCCTTACTTATCTATTGTTCACCTAATACCTATTTTAG
>NW_019942894.1:249127-251767 GCF_002910315.2 Salvelinus sp. IW2-2015 | reverse complement strand
TGGTAGCCTAGCGGTTAGAGTGTTGGGCTACTAACCGGCAGGTAGCCTAGTGGTTAGAGTGTTGGGCTAGTAACTGTAGGTAGCCTAGCGGTTAGAGCATTGGGCTAGTAACTGGCAGGTAGCCTAGCGGTAGAGCATTGGGCGTAGACTGGCAGGTAGCCTAGCGGTTAGAGTGTTGGGCTACTAACCGACATGTGGCTAGGTAACCGGCAGGTAGCCGTGCTGTTAGAGCGTTGGGCTAGTAACAGGCATGTGGGCTAGTAACCGGTAGGCCTCCTAGCGGTTAGAGCATTGGGCTAGTAACCGGCAGGTAACCTGGCTGTTAGAGCATTGGGCTACTAACCGGCATGTAGCCTGTCTGTTAGAGCATTGGGCTACTAACTGGCATGTAGCCTGTCTGTTAGAGCATTGGGCTACTAACTGGCATGTGACCTAGTGGTTAGAGTGTTGGGCTCGTAACCGGCAGGTAGCCTGGCTGTTAGAGCATTGGGCTACTAACCAGCATGTGGCTAGTACCGGCAGGTAGCCTGACTGTTAGAGCATTGGCTACTAACCAGCATGTGGCTACTAACTGGCATGTAGCCTGTCTGTTAGAGCATTGGGCTACTAACCGGCATGTGCCTAGTGGTTAGAGTGTTGGGCTACTAACCGGCAGGTAGCCTGGCTGTTAGAGCATGGGCTACTAACCAGCATGTGGCTAGTAACCGGCAGGTAGCCTGTCTTCTGTTAGAGCATTGGGCTACTAACCGGCATGTGGCCTAGTGGTTAGAGTGTTGGGCTATTAACTGGTAGGTAGCCTAGCGGTTAGAGCATTGAGCTAGTAACTGGTAGGTAGCCTAGCGGTTAGAGCATTGGGCTAGTAACTGGTAGGTAGCCCAGCGGTTAGAGTGTTAGGCCAGTAACCGGCAGGTAGCCTAGTGGTTAGAGCATTGGGCTAGTAACTGGTGGGTAGACTAGTGGTTAGAGCATTGAGCTAGTAACTGGTAGGTAGCCTAGCGGTTAGAGCATTGGGCTAGTAACTGGCAGGTAGCCTAGCGGTTAGAGTGTTGGGCCAGTAACCGGCAGGTAGCCTAGTGGTTAGAGCATTGGGCTAGTAACAGGCAGGTAGCCTAGTGGTTAGAGCATTGAGCTAGTAACTGGTAGGTAGCCTAGCGGTTAGAGCATTGGGCTAGTAACTGGTAGGTAGCCCAGCGGTTAGAGTGTTGGGCCAGTAACCGGCAGGTAGCCTAGTGGTTAGAGCATTGGGCTAGTAACTGGCAGGTGGGTCTAGCGGGTAGAGCGTTGGGCCAGTAACCGGGCAGGTAGCCTAGCGGTTAGAGTGTTGGGCTAGTAACCGGCAGTTGGGTTTAGCGGTTAGAGCATTGGGCCAGTAACCGAAAGGTCTCTAGTTCAAATCCCCAAGCTGCAGAGGTGAAAAATGTGTCAATGTGCCCTTAAGCAAGGCACTTAATCCTAATTTATCCAGGATCGCCGTTGATTATTGCAGACCTTGGCCTTGACCACATTCTCCTAGGGTGTCTCAGGGTGAGTTGGGGTATCAAATGTTTTGGTCACATGCAGCGAATACAACAGGTGGAGACTTTACAATGAAATGMAAAAAACACATTTCCAATGCACACCTTTGTATTAATACGACCTTGTATATGTGTTAAATAGGACCAATACAAGTACCCATCTAAYTATTAATATTGGTCAGAGCTGGCCAAAGGTAATGTGCACTGCTTCATAGGGAACAGACGGCCATTTTGGATGTGACATGTTCCTGTGTCCACAGTGGTTTGGGAACCTGGTGACTCTGAGATGGTGGAATGACCTGTGGCTGAACGAGGGCTTTGCCAGCTACGTGGAGTATCTAGGAGCTGACTACGCTGAACCCACCTGGAACATCGTAAGACTGATCACCCTTACAGGAGGATTAATCTGATCGTATAGAGTACAGTAAAAATGATCACTCTTACAGGAGGATTAATCTGATCATATAGAGAACAGTAAGACTGATCATCCTTACAGGAGGATTAATCTGATCGTATAGAGTACAGTAAACTGATCACCCTTACAGGAGGATTAATCTGATCATGTAGAGTACAGTAAGACTGATCACCCATACAGGAGGATTAATCTGATCATATAGAGTACAGTAAAACTGATCACCCTTACAGGAGGATTAATCTGATCATATAGAGTACAGTAAGACTGATCACCCTTACAGGAGGATTAATCTGATCATATAGAGAACAGTAAGACTGATCACCCTTACAGGAGGATTAATCTGATCATATAGAGTACAGTAAGACTGATCACCCTTACAGGAGGATTAATCTGATCATATAGAGAACAGTATAGACTGATCACCCTTACAGGAGGATTAATCTGATCATATAGAGTACAGTAAGACTGATCACCCTTACAGGAGGATTAATCTGATCATATAGAGTACAGTAAGACTGATCACCCATACAGGAGGATTAATCTGATCATGTAGAGTACAGTAAGACTGATCACCCTTACAGGAGGATTAATCTGATCATGTAGAGTACAGTAGGACTGATCACCCTTACAGGAGGATTAATCTGATCATATAGAGAACAGTAAGACTGATCACTCTTACAGGAGGATTCATCTGATCATATAGAGAACAGA
>NW_019942894.1:243663-244679 GCF_002910315.2 Salvelinus sp. IW2-2015 | reverse complement strand
GACTGGGGAAGAGACAGAGAGCCTGGGGAAGAGACAGAGAGACTGGGGAAGAGACAGAGAGACTGGGGAAGAGACAGAGAGACCGGGGAAGAGACAGAGAGACTGGGGAAGAGACAGAGAGACTGGGGAAGAGACAGAGAGACCGGGGAAGAGACGAACATCATTATAGTCAACCCACTGAAAACAAATTCTTCACAACATACACTACCTTTCAACATTTTGGGGTCAGTTAGAAATGTCCTTGTTTTTGAATGAAAGTAACTTTTTTGTCCATTAAAATAACATCAAATTGACCAGAAATACAGTGTAAACATCGTTGATGTTGTAAATGACTATTGTATCTGGAAACGGCTGATTTTTTTAATGGAATATCTACATAGGTGTACAGAGGCCCATTATCAGCAACCATCACTCCTGTGTTCCAATGGCACGTTGTGTTAGCTAATCAAAGTTGATCATTTTAAAAGGCTAATTGATCATTAGAAAACCCTTTTGCAATTACGTTAACACAGCTGAAAACTGTTGTTCTGATTAAAGAAGCTATAGGAGTAGTACACAGCGTTGTACGAGATCTTCAGTTGCTTGGCAATTTCTCGCACGGAATAGCCTTCATTTCTCAGAACAAGAATAGACTGACGAGTTTTTAGAGGAAAGTCCTTTGTTTCTGGCCATTTTGAGCCTGTAATCGAACCCACAAATGCTGATGCTCCAGATACTCAACTGGTCTCAAGAAGGCCAGTTTTATTGCTTCTTTAATCGGCACCGCAGTTTTCAGCTGTGTTATTTTAATTGACAAAAAAATGTGGTTTTCTTTCAAAAACAAGGACATTTCTAAGTGACCCCCTTTTGAACGGTAGTGTACATATAAACAAACAGGTATCTTTGTCGACATGAATCTTTCTCTTTCCTATTTCCCTTGACCCCATTCCTTTACTCTCTCTCTCTCTCTGTCTTCCTCCTCTGTCTCTCTCTCTCTCGCTGTCTCTCTCTGTCTTCCTCTCTCTCTCTCTCTCTCT
>NW_019942894.1:241064-243215 GCF_002910315.2 Salvelinus sp. IW2-2015 | reverse complement strand
TCTCTCTCCCTGTCTCTCTCTCTCTCTCGCTCTCCCTCTCTCTCTCTCTCTGTCTTCCTCCTCTTTCTCTCTCTCTCTCTCTGTCTCTCTCTGTCTTCCTCCTCCCTCTCTCTCCCCCCCTACAGAGGAGCGAGGGTCATGGGCTGGCCCATGCCACGCGGGTGAGGGAGGGCTCCAGTGGGCTGGTACTGGTGCTGGTGTCCATGGCGTGTGTGAGCGGGGTGGTGGTGGTAGCGTTGACCATTGCCTGTCTCCGACACCACGCCAAGCAGCTGGCCTCCGGGAAACTGGGCCTCGGACCCGAGGGAGGACCGGAGACACACGTTGACTACCAGGTAGGAGAGGTCAGGAGGTACTTTGACTACCAGGTAGGAGAGGTCAGGAGGTACTTTGTCCCAAATGACACCCTATTCTTTATATTGAGAACTACTTCTAAAGCGTTGGTGCACGTCATTTCAACCAAAACATTTTATGACATTGGAAAACATTGGATTTGCAATAAGTCATCAACATAAAGGAATTACGTCATTATTTTCACCCAACTTTTAACCTAAATTCAATTTCTTTTTTAAATTATGTTTGTGGATTTCATATTGAATTCACATGAACTCAACTCAACAAAACACAATGTCCGTGGGAAGTATTGCAGTAGATAGGGAAAGGGGTCCCATTTGGGATTCAAACACACTTTGAGTTGTATTTTTGTCACGCCCTGACCTGACCTGAGATATCTCTGTTTTCTTTATATTTTTGTTTAGGTCAGGGTGTGACTAGGGTGGGTAAGTTAGTTTTTGTATTGTCTAGGGTTTTTTGTATGTCTAGAGTTTTTGTAGGTCTAGGTGATTTGTATGTCTATGGTGGCCTCATATGGTTCCCAATCAGAGGCAGCTGTTTATCGTTGTCTCTGATTGGGGATCATATTTAGGCAGCCATTTTCCCTTTGGTGTTCGTTGGTTCTTGTCTATGTGTAGTTGCCTGTCAGCACTCGTTTGTATAGCTTCACGTGTCGTTTTGTTATTTTGGTTTGTTTGTTCAGTGTTTCATTCTTTAAATAAATAAGAATGTACGCGTACCACGCTGCACCTTGGTCCGATTCATACGACGAACGTGACAATTTTGTAGATTTTTTTAAAATACCAACTTTTCAAATACTCAAGGAATTCGAGTATAGTTTACAGTATATAGAGTTCCAACTAATGGGCAACTAGTTTCTTTGATATTCAAATACAGGTCTCAGAAAAACAAATCATATTTGAAGGTATTTGAATATTGTCACTGTCTGATGAAAATCTCTTATCTCCAAATGAGAAACTTTTCAGGAAATATATTTTTTTTCTCTCCATATTTTCACATTAACGAATTTACAATTATGAAACTTTAGAAGCTATTTAAATATATTCTCTTGGTCCAAGAGTAATGAAATGTTCAGAAGGGGAGGTACTGCTTTCAACAAATATACAAACTTATTAATTGGCAAGGTTTTCCTCAGACAGTGACGATATGCAAGTTTAATGTTACGTGTTACTAAGAATGCTTACAGTAAATGTCGGAAGGAAACTAAATATACCAAAACTGCCTACAAATATTTCAGTAGTTTGTATTTGGAGTGACCTATCACTTACAGTACCCTCAGATGGACAGAGGCTTGAAGTTGTTTTTTCTAAGCAGCTAACTTGCTGTTTGCAATTTTTTCAAATGGCTTTCAATCACTCTGCAGTATTTTCAGGTATCATAAAAGGAATTGCAGCTTTCGACCTTTTCAGTGGCATGTTGAAAGAGTCATACAGTAGTTGAGCGTCACAACTTATTTATACTTCTCTGTAAAAAAAAATATATATAATTAATTAGTTAATTGGTTTGACTTCATTATGTCCACCTGAGGCAACGGACACTCAGGAGAATGTACATTTACATAACGTTCAGATAGAAACGTATTGTGTAGATCAAATATGACTGTCGGATAGATCGGAATAGTATAGGATGCTGTGTGCTCTATCTATTCTATTTACAGCCCTGCCGTTAGATGAAGCCAGCCAAATCCAATAGTTTCAGAAAAGTAATTACTTTCTGAGATCTGTATTCAAATAGCTTTAAAAAGTAGTCCTTTTTAGGGGATCTGTATTCAAATAGCTTTAAAAAGTAGTCCTTTTT
>NW_019942894.1:225978-238777 GCF_002910315.2 Salvelinus sp. IW2-2015 | reverse complement strand
ATAGCTTTAAAAAGTAGTCCTTTTTAGGGGGTCTGGATTCAAATAGCTTAAAAAGTTAGTCCTTTTTTGGGTCTATTTCAAAATAGCTTTAAAAAACGTAGTCCTTTTTAGGGGGTTCTATTATTCAAATAGCTTTAAAAAAGTTAGTCCTTTTTAGGGGGTCGTATTCAAATAGTGCTTTAAAAAGTAGTCCTTGTTTGGAGTTCTATAGTTCAAAATAGCTTTAAAACGTAGTCCTTTTTTAGGGGTCTATATTCCAAATAGCTTTAAAAAGTTGTCCTTTTAGGGTCTGTTATCAATAGCTTTAAAAAAGTTGTCCTTTTTAGGGGGTCTGTATTCCAAATAGCATTTAAAAAGTAGTCCTTTTTAGGGGGTCTATATTTCGAATAGCTTTAAAAAGTAGTCCTTCTTAGGGGTTTGTATTCAAAATAGCTTTAAAAAGTAGTCCTTTTTAGGGGGTCTGTATTCAAATAGCTTTAAAAAGTAGTCCTTTTTTAGGGGGTCTATATTCAAATAGCTTTAAAACATAGTCCTTTTTAGGGATCTGTATTCAAATAGCTTTAAAAAGTAGTCCTTTTTAGGAGGTCTATATTCAAATAGCTTTAAAAAGTAGTCCTTTTTAGGGGGTCTATATTCAAATAGCTTTAAAAAGTAGTCCTTTTTTGGGGGTCTATATTCAAATAGCTTTAAAAAGTAGTCATTTTTTGGGGATCTATATTCAAATAGTTAATTTAGCTCCAGCTGGAAAGAGTTCCTTTCCAAATGCATAGTAAACCTCTAGTTCTCCCGGTCTGTCACCGGTAAGGGGGATGTTAGAGGTGTTACACGTGGACCTTCAATATAAGGCTCCGAGACAGGTTATAGGTAAGGCCTTAGTTAACATGAAAGACTGGGGGATCTCAATCATGGTGATGACAATCATTATTACGATCATGATGGAATAGAATAAACCTTAATTATTGTGACAACAATCACCATGACGACGATGATTGTAAACAGGAGGTGTCATAACGATGAAGTCGTGAACAAACGAACGATGATTATCGCAGATTAAAAATGATGATACACAATTAGCTTCTCGTTTTTAAATGTCTTTGTTCATTTTCTCAGAAGTTGTGACGATAAAATAATATATATATATGTGCTGATGAAAGTGATTAACATCTTGTTAATCGGAATCTCTCTCTCTCTCTCTGTTGACGTTCCCAGGAGCTCTGCAGGCAGCACAAGGCAGCCAAGACGTCGCTCAGTCGTCAGGAGGCGGTGGGTTGGGGGACGGGGTCGGAGGGGGACAGACACCTCCAGGGTGAGCAGGTGTGTCGTCACAGTTCAGTGACGGCCCTCAACACAGCACCTCCTCACACAGCAGTACGCCCTCCTGGAGCGAGGAGCCCGCCCAGTCCAACATGGACATCTCTACTGTCACATGATACGTAGCTAGTGTATACTATGTCGATAGGATGGGTCAGTACTACTGGTCTTCGGGGTAGGTCATGATATTTACTACTGGTGCAGTATCAAGGGTATGGGTCATTATATTTACTACTGGTCAGTATCAGGGGTATGGGGTCATTATATTTACTACTGGTCAGTATCAGGTATGGGTCATTATATTTACTACTGGTCAGTATCAGAGGGTATGGGGTCATTATATTCTACTGGTCAGTCAGGGTATGGGTCATTATATTACTACTGGTCAGTATCAGAGGGTATGGGGCATTATATTTACTACTGTCAGTATCAGAGGGTATGGGGTCATTATATTTACTACTGGTCAGTATCAGAGGGTATGGGGTCATTATATTTACTACTGTCAGTATCAGAGGGATGGGGTCATTATATTTACTACTGGTCAGTATTAGAGGGTATGGGGTCATTATATTTACTACTGGTCAGTATCAGAGGGTATGGGGTCATTATATTTACTACAGTCAGTATCAGAGGGTATGGGGTCATTATATTTACTACTGGTCAGTATCAGAGGGTATGGGTCATTTAATTTACTACTGGTCAGTATCAGAGGGTATGGGGTCATTATATTTACTACTGGTCCAGTATCAGAGGGTATGGGGTCATTATATTTACTACTGGTCAGTATCAGAGGGGGTATGGGTCATTATATTTACTACTGGTCAGTATCAGAGGGTATGGGGTCATTATATTTACTACTGGTCAGTATCAGAGGGTATGGGGTCATTATATTACTACTGGTCAGTATCAGAGGGTATGGGGTCATTTATTTACTACTGGTCAGTAATCAGAGGGTATGGGTCATTATATTTACTACTGGTCAGTACAGGGATGGGTCATTATATTTACTACTGGTCAGTATCAGAGGGTATGGGGTCATTATTAGTTACTACTGGTCAGTATTTTAAGAGGGTATGGGTCATTATATTTACTACTGGTCAGTATCAAGAGGGTATGGGGTCATTATATATATATTTAACTACTGGTCAGTATCAGAGGGTATGGGGTCATTATATTTACTACCTGGTCGTATCAGGGCGGATGGGGGTCAGTTATATTTACTACTGGTCAGTATCAGAGGGTATGGGTCATTATATTTACTACTGGTCTAGCATTCAGAGGGTATGGGGTCAATATATTACTACGGTCAGGTAATCGGGTATTGGGAGTCATTATATTTATAACTGGTCAGTATCAGACCTATTGGGGTCATTTATATTTCACTACTGCGTCAGTATAGAGGGTATTGATGGGGTCATTATATTTACTACTGGTCAGTATCAGAGGGTATGGGGTCATTATATTTACTACTGGTCAGTATCAGGGCATGGGGTCATTATATTTACTACTGGTCAGTATCAGGGTATGGGGTCATTATATTTACTACTGGTCAGTATCAGGGTATGGGGTCATTATATTTACTACTGGTCAGTATCAGGGTATGGGGACATTATATTTACTACTGGTCAGTATCAGGGTATGGGGTCATCAACTCAAAATGTGACATTCACATAAAACACAGTGATACACCTATTACCTTACTACAGTAATGTGAAAAATATAGGGCTGGTTTCCCCGGACACAGATAACGCCTGGTCCTCCACTTTTGAGGAGATTGAGCATGCTTTTTAGTTCAGGACCAGGTTTAGTCTGTGTCCAGGAAACGTGCTTAATCTGTGTCTATGACCAGGTTTAATCTGTGTCCAGGATCAGGTTTAATCTGTGTCCAGGACCAGGTTTAATCTGTGTCCAGGACCAGGCTTAATCTGTGTTCAGGACCAGGCTTAATCTGTGTTCAGGACCAGGCTTAATCTGTGTTCAGGACCAGGCTTAATCTGTGTTCAGGACCAGGTTTAATCTGTGTCCAGGACCAGGCTTAATCTGTGTCCAGGAAACGGGCCCTCTGTGTTTAATAATGATAACGTTCTGGAGCTATCATCAAAACACACTGTTACAGCTAGTAGAATATCCCATGGGAACGGGGAGGAGATTCTGAATTCTTCTCTTAACGTTAGTGTTCCTCTCTGTCCCCTCCCCCAGGCCTATATGGAGGATCATCTGGAGAAGAAAGACCGTCTGCTGAAGGAGTGGGAGGATCTATGTTCCTACCAGGCTGAACCAAGTGCTGTCACTGTAGCGCAGAGTGAATCCCACCTGGAGAAGAACCGCTGCCTTGACTCACTGCCCTGTGAGTCTTATATATCTCTCCTCGGGTTTATCCTCCAGTCTTGGGCTGGGATTCAAACGATCTCAGACGAACAACCTGTGCACTGTGTTTGACTTAAAGTGAATTGCTGCTTGAGCTGGCATCCGTAGCGTTTACAGCAAACGTGACCTCAGAGCTGAATGTCAGGGAAAATGCCTTTAAAAGTCTATCGCTGTTCACAGGCTGTTAATTAAACTGTGTTGGATTGAAATCTAACCTCCTGTACAGCTTGGTCAGTTACTATCTGTTCTGTACCTCCTGAACAGCTTGGTCAGTCACTATCTGTTCTGTACCTCCTGTACAGCTTGGTCAGTTACTATCTGTTCTGTACCTCCTGAACAGCTTGGTCAGTCACTATCTGTTCTGTACCTCCTGAACAGCTTGGTCAGTTACTATCTGTTCTGTTCCTCCTGAACAGCTTGGTCAGTTACTATCTGTTTCTGTTCTCCTGACATCTTGGTCAGTTCTATCTGTTCTGTTCTCCTGAACACTTGGTCAGTTACTATCTGTTCTGTTTGTACCTCCTGAACGCTTGGTCAGTCATTATCTGTTCTGTTCCTCCTGAACATCTTGGTCAGTTACTATCTGTTCTGTTCTGTACCTCCTGAACATCTTGGTCAGTTACTATCTGTTCTGTTCCTCCTGAACATCTTGGTCAGTTACTATCTGTTCTGTTTCCTGTCACCTCCTTAACATCTTGGTCAGTTACTATCTGTTCTGTTCCTCCTGAACATCTTGGTCAGTTACTATCTGTTCTGTTCTGTACCTCCTGAACAGCTTGGTCAGTCACTATCTGTTCTGTTCCTCCTGAACATCTTGGTCAGTTACTATCTGTTCTGATCCTCCTGAACAGCTTGGTCAGTTACTATCTGTTCTGATCCTCCTGAACAGCTTGGTCAGTTACTTCTGTTCTGATCCTCCTGTACAGCTTGGTCAGTCTATCTGTTCTGTTCTGTACCTCCTGAACATCTTGGTTAGTTACTATCTGTTCTGTCTTTTCTTCTGTACATCTTTGTCAGTTACTATGTTGTGTTCTGTACCTCCTGTACATCTTGGTTACTTACTATCTGTTCTGTTCTGTTCTGTACTCCTGACAGCTTGGTCAGTATTATCTGTTCTGTTCTGTTCCTCCTGAACAGCTTGGTCAGTTACTATCTGTTTCTGATCCTCCTGAACAGCTTGGTCAGTTACTATCTGTTCTGTTCTGTACTCCTGAACATCTTGGTCAGTTACTATCTGTTCTGTATTTCTGACAGCTTGGTCAGTTACTATCTGTTCTGTTCTGTACCTCCTGAACATCTTGGTCAGTTACTATCTGTTCTGTTCTGTACTCCTGAACATCTTGGTCAGTTACTATCTGTTCTGTTCCTCCTGAACAGCTTGGTCAGTTACTATCTGTTCTGTTCCTCCTGACATCTTGGTCAGTTACTATCTGTTCTGTTCTCCTGAACATCTTGGTCAGTTACTCTCTGTTCTGTTTCCTGAACAGCTTGGTCAGTTACTATCTGTTCTGTTCCTCCTGAACAGCTTTGGTCAGTCACTATTTGTTCTGTATTTCCTGAACAGCTTGGTCAGTTACTATCTGTTCTGTTCCTCCTGACATCTTGGTCAGTTCTATCTGTTTTCTTCCTCCTGAACATCTTGGTCAGTTACTATCTGTTCTGATCCTCCTGAACATCTTGGTCAGTTACTATCTGTTCTGTTCCTCCTGACATCTTGGTCATTTACTATCTGTTCTGTTCTCCTTAACATCTTGGTCAGTTACTATCTGTTCTGTTCCTCCTGAACATCTGGTCAGTTACGATCTGTTCTGTTTTCCTGAACATCTTGGTCAGTCATATCTGTTCTGTTCTCCTGAAATCTTGGTTCAGTTACTATCTGTTCTGTATTTCCTGAACATCTTGGTCAGTTACTGTCTGTTCTGTTCCAGATAATCATTCCCGTGTGAAATTGAAGGCAGAGAGCAACTCCACCAAGGAAGACTACATTAACGCCAGCACCATAGTAAGATCTCTGACTGCTACTCTTGGGATGGTGATGGCGTAGACTTTGTCCCGTAGTTGACACAGATTAAAAGTTAATGTCACACGTCACAAATGTCATTATTATTCTCTCTCTGTAAACCCCAGATTGACCACGACCCTCGACTGCCTGCTTACATCGCCACCCAGGGACCACTGGCACACACCATCGCTGACTTCTGGCAGGTCAGTGGCACACACCATCGTTGACTTCTGGCAGGTCAGTAGCACACACCATCGCAGACTTCTGGCAGGTCAGTGGCACACACCATCGTTGACTTCTGGCAGGTCAGTGGCACACACCATCGCTGACTTCTGGCAGGTCAGTGGCACACACCATCGCTGACTTCTGGCAGGTCAGTGGCACACAGTACTCTGAGGAAACATTATTGCTAACGCTAAAGACTGTGGTAGTCAAAGGTGACCAATACTGTGTATTTGTAGTGTAGCAGTACATTTGACACGGATATCTCACAGTATGCCAGTATAGTACACTGCTGTTGTAACTGCCGTGTTGTAACATTTTTGTTGTTCTACAGACGGTCTGGGAGAATGGCTGCACAGTGATAGTGATGATGACAGCCCTGGTTGAGGATGGAGAGATTCAGTGTGTTCGCTACTGGCCTGACGAGGGATCCTCCCTCTACCACATCTACGAGGTGAGGGGTTTGACTCTGGATAGACACAGCTAGTGTGTGTGTGTGTGTGTGTGAGTAGAAAACATGTTGACTCACCCTACTTGTAGAGAAACACCAATGCCATCCTCCTCTCTTTCATGTTGACTAAACGGTCTATGACTCTGTCATACAGTACACGCTTTTAGTTTTTGTTGTCCCAGGCTACCTGGCTAAAATGCTTGCTCCCTAGCCTAACTTCCCTTCATGGGCAATGTTAGCTAGTTAACATTAGCCTTCTACATCTAGCTACATATTGAACTAACATCCTCTCAGGCCAGGGGCACAACAATGTATGAATTAATGGTTGGATCAGAATCACTGTTATAATCATTGGCCAGTACAGAGAATGAAGTAAAACCACAAGTCCACATCCCTATCTCCCATCCACGGCTAATTTAGGAAAGGGACAATTTTAGCTAGCTTTTTGTATACTTTTTTTATCTTATTTTAGCTAGAATCTTTTTATTATTGTTCTTCTTCTTAGTTTTCTTTGTGTTTGACCAAATACAATGCTGTTTCTCTGTAAACAAATTAACAACAGACTTTCATCATGCTTATAGAGAAGAGGCACTCAACATGTACTGCACTGACACAAATGACTGATGATTGGTTGAAAGACATTGATAATAAGAAGAGTGTGGGAGCTGTACTGTTAGATTGCAGTGCAGCCTTTGATATTATTGACCCCAACCTGTTGTTGAGAACACTTACGTGTTGTGGCTTTTCAACCTCTGCCATATCGTGGATTAGATATTGACTATTGACTAATAGAACTCAAAGGGTTTTCTTTAATGAAAGCTTCTCTAATGTTAAACATGTAAAGTGTGGTGTACCGCAGGGCAGCTCTCTAGGCCCTCTACTCTTTTCTATGTTTACCAATGACCTGCCACTGGCATTAAACAAAGCCTTTCTGTCCATATATGCTGATGATTCGACCATAAACGCATCAGCAACCACAGCTAATGAAATCACTGAAACCCTTAACAAAGAGTTGCAGTCTGTTTTGGAATGGGTGGCCAGTAATAAACTGGTCCTGAACATCTCTAAAACTAAGAGCATTTTATTTGGTCCCAATCATTCCCTAAGTTCTGAATCTGGTAATAAATGGTGTGGCTGTTGAATAAGTTGAGGAAACTAAATTACTTACCTTAGATTGTAAACTGTCATGGTCAAAACATAAAGATTGAATGGTTGTAAAAATGGGGAGAGGTCTGTCCGTAATAAAGAGATTCTCTGCTTTTTTGACACCACACTCCAAACAGTAAGTCCTGCAGGCCCTAGTTTTGTCTTATCTTGATTATTGTCCAGTCATGTGGTCGAGTGCTGCAAGGAAAGACCTAGTTAAGCTGCAGCTGGCCCAGAACAGAGCGGCACGTCTGGCCCTTCATTGTAATCAGAGGGCTGATATTAATACTATGCTGCCAGTCTCTCTTGGCTAAGAGTTGAGGAGAGACTGACTGCATCACTTCTTCTTTTTATAAGAAACATTGATGTGTTGAAAATCCCAAATTGTTTGCATAGTCAACTTACACACAGCTCTGACACACACACTTACCCCACCAGACATGCCACCAGGGGTCTTTTCACAGTCCCCAGGTCCAGAGCAAAAGTTCTCTACCAGGTGAATTTATATCAGACATCTCTATGGATGTTCCCTACCAGGTGAATTTGGTCTCTGAACACATCTGGTGTAARGACTTCCTGGTTCGTAGTTTCTACCTGAAGAACGTTCAGACCCAGGAGACTCGTACCTTGACACAGTTCCACCTGCTCAGCTGGCCCGCAAACGGAATCCCTACCTCCACACGCCCTCTGCTGGACTTCCGCAGGTACGGCAGATAACCTAGAGGTTAGATTTTTGGGGCCAGTAACTGAAAGGTTGCTGGTTTGAATATCCGAGCCG
This sequence comes from Salvelinus sp. IW2-2015, assembly GCF_002910315.2. Taxonomy (NCBI): domain Eukaryota; kingdom Metazoa; phylum Chordata; class Actinopteri; order Salmoniformes; family Salmonidae; genus Salvelinus; species Salvelinus sp. IW2-2015. Next base: position 230,500 of record NW_019942894.1, on the reverse strand, counting down.
TCAAGGTGAAAAATTCTGTCAATGTGTCCTTGAGCAAGACACTTAACCCTAATTTGCTCCAGGTGCGCCATACTACTATGCCTGACCCTGTAAAACAATATATTTCACTGCGCCTATCCGGTTTATGTGACAATATATTTCACTCACTGTAAAACAATATATTTCACTGCACAATATCCGGTCTATGTGGCCTTGTCTTCCTGGTTCTGCTGTGTATGATACTGTAGCTGTAACCTAGTAGCAGATGGGGGTCTGTGAAACTCACTCCTCAGCTTCAGGTGTCTCCTCTTGCACTGCCGAATAGGATAAGAAGCTTCGCGATGGCGGTCATGTCTGTTTGCGAGACAGAGGTCCTCGGTTAGAGCCTCGGGTATGAGCCGAATCAGAAGGAAGCGGAATTGCGTGACGTCCTTTTCACTAGCCAATAGCGTGACGTCCTTTTCACTAGCCAGTGATGCCCCATAGGGTCCTGTATGGCTTAGCCTCCTTGACCCTTGACCCTGACAGGATTAATGAAACCCGTGTACTGTATATTTGCCTTCATTTTTAGTTGTCCCTCCCTGATTGTCCCTCTCTTCCTCTAGCCATCTCTCGTTCCATCCATCCCTCTATATCCCTCCCTCCCTCTCTCTCAGTGACGATGGTCAGCTATAGGTCCTTGGGGTTTCCACATCTCCCAGTGTCATTTTTGTGATTTGCAGCTAGTAGTCTGGGTCCAGTTGCATAGTCACAAAAATGATTATTGGCAGGTGTGACTGCAGCAGGAGTCGACGCTGGCCGGATAGTCCATTAGTCTCCTCCCCCTTTCTTTCTTTCTTTCTTCCTTCCTTCTAACCTTCCTTCCTTTCTTCCTTTCTTCCTTCCTTCTAACCGTCCTTCCTTTTTTCCATCCATCCTTCCTTTCTTCCTTCCTTCCTTCTAATCTTCCTTCCTATTTTCCATCCTTCCTTCCTTCCTTCTAACCTTCCTTTCTTTTTTCCATCCTTCCTTCCTTCTAACCTTCCTTCCTTTTTTCCATCCTTCCTTCCTTCCTTCTACCTTTTCCTTTTTTTTCCATCCTTCCATCCTTCCTTCCTTCGCTTCTAACCTTCCTTTCTTTTTCCATCCTTCCTTCCTTCCATCCTTCTTCCTTCCTTCCTTCTAACCTTCCTTTCTTTTTCCATCCTTTCCTTCCTTCCTTCTAACCTTCCTTTCTTTTTCCATCCTTCCTTCCTTCCTTCTAACCTTCTTTCTTTTTCCATCCTTCCTTCCTTCCTTTTTTCCATCCTTCCTTCCTTCCTTCTAACTTCCTTCCTTTTTTCCATCCTTCCTTCCATCCACTCCTTTCTTCCTTCCATCCTTCCTTCCTTCCTTCTAACCTTCCTTCCTTCCTCTACTCCTCGCTCACTGTCTGTTCTTTCCACTGAAGAGTTTCTCTACCAACCCTCAAAGACTAATGTGTTTTAACTAACTGTAATTGTTATTCTTTAGGCAGGCGAGAGTTAGGCATGTCATTTTTCTGTGTATGGTTTAAGATCAGTACAGTAGAAATGTAACACAGGACTTGTATGCAGTACCCAATTTAAACTTGTCAGCTAAAATTATATTTTATGATATACTCTCTCCCTCCTTCCCTCCTCCCTCCCTCCACCCACCCTCTCTCCCTCCATGCCTCTCCCTCCATGCCTCTCCCTCCTGCCTCTCCCTCCTCTCTCCCTCCCTCCATGCCTCTCCCTCTCTCCACCCCCTCCCTCCCTCTCTCCCTCCCTGCCTCTCCCTCCCTCCATGCCTCTCCCCTCTCTCCACCCCTCCCTCACTCTCTCTCTCCCTCCCTGCCTCTCTCTCCCTCCATCCATGCCTCTCCTCTCTCCCACCCCTCCCTCACTCTCTCTCTCCCTCCTCTCTCCTCCCTCCATGCCTCTCCTCTCTCCACCCCTCCCTCACTCTCTCTCCCTCCTCCCTCCTTCCCACCCACCCCCTCCCTCTCTCCCACCCCTCCCTCACTCTCTCCCTTCCTCCCTTCCTCTCCTCTGTCTCCCTCCAACAGGAAGGTGAATGTGCTACAGAGGTCGATCCTGCCCCATTATCGTCCACTGCAGGTATGAAATTGAAATGACAGTCAACTGTTACTTTATTTTTACACTTAATAGGCACTTACAATAGTATATTTTTTCTTTAACCTCTTTGATATTGGAAAACATGTTTTGTTTTTTTTAAGTTTAAAATGTGCGCTTTATGACAAGAATGTTACAATTAGATTCAATCGAATGTTGGTGATTATATTGGGTACACAATGGCTACCGGTCCACCCAATATGCCAGCATTGAATAGGGACACCCTTTCTATAGATTCCATTTCTGCGGTCTTTGTGACGTGCCGTGTGATCTGATGAGGTATTCTGATGAGGTATTCCAAGAAGGTTAAGAAAAAAATTCTGCCAGTGCGTCACTGTACGGGGACAGGGAATACCTCTCAGATTTTTCATTTTAAACTTTTTAAAAAAAATAACATGTTTTTTCCAATATGGAAAACGTCTTTATGACGTGCCGTGTGATTCTGATGGAGGTATTCCCAAAGAGGTTAAAGTAATATGGAAAACGTCTTTATGACCTGCCGTGTGATCTGATGAGGTATTCCCAAAGAGGTTAAAGTAATATGGAAAACGTCTTTATGACGTGCCGTGTGATCTGATGAGGTATTCCCTGTCCCCGTACAGTGACGGCACTGGCAGAACTGGAACCTACATCCTTATTGACATGGTCCTCAATCGCATGGCGAAGGGTGAGTCAGACATCTTGATCTTGTCAAGACATCTTTGATAGTTTGGCCTTTGTAGTTTTATATCACAAGATAGACACCTAGATAGTATTGTGAGTCAGAGATTCCTGTGTGTTTCCAGGTGTGAAGGAGATTGATATTGCTGCCACATTGGAACACATTCGGGATCAGAGACCGAACTTAGTCCGCACCAAGGTATGGCCTTTTCAGCTGCATATCTCATGGCACCAGCATAATCTATCTATCTATCTGTCTGTGTGTGTGTGTGTGTATCTCTGACAGTCTCCCTCCCTTTCTGTCACCCAGGACCAGTTTGAGTTTGCCCTGACYGCCGTGGCAGAAGAGGTCAATGCCATCCTGAAGGCTCTGCCACAGTGAACCCTGTGTTTACCACCTCTACCACCTCGTGTGCCAGAACCTTACAGCTAGAATTACCATGAAAGTTACGCATCATAATACCAATGACGGCCATATTGAGTGTCCCCATGATTGTACCAGTCACACTGCTGTGGTCTGAGGGGCTGATGACGATCTAGTAATTCTATTTCTATTGGCCATTATTAACCCTTCCTCTACATCCAGATACACAACCAGGGAGGAACTACATTTCCCAGAGTCCATTACTAGTACACCAATGACCATAGGAGTCAGCAAGACCGAAACAAACAGATCTGAGACCAGGCTGCTATTATTATGCATTCATAATGAAATGAAATGTGGTTTTAAAAAATCCTGTAGATTATTCCGATCAGACAAAAACACTTTAAATGTACAGTAGGGCCCCTTTACAGTGTCTTGTTATTGGATTTTCGATTGAGATTTGGACTTAAAATACTGGGACTTGATTCTGTAACATTTCTCCTTTCTCACTCTGATTTTCAGTCTCAGACATGTCTCACTAGAGATACTACAATTACCATCATCCCTCCTGTTCTGTTGTCGAGGAGATGGTGTACTACCATGATCCCTACTGTTCTGTTGTCATGGAGATGTTGTATTACCATGATCCCTCCTGTTCTGTTGTCATGGAGATGTTGTATTACCATGATCCCTCCTGTTCTTTTGTCATGGAGATGTTGTATTACCATGATCCCTACTGTTCTGTTGTCATGGAGATGGTGTATTACCATGATCCCTCCTGTTCTGTTGTCATGGAGATGTTTAAAACCACATTGTACTCTAGAAGGTATCCATCCATATAACATAACAGCATGAGGCCCGTGGCTTGTTTATGCAAGAAGACAGAGACCCTCACTATGGTGAGGATGCAGTGACTGACATACTAGTGTACAATACGTTACACCAGTTTCTCTAAGACGCTGGTTTATACCTCTAACTTTAATTCTAAACCCAATGATTTATTTCTATCCATTTTGTAATGGAACTATTACTGTACACTGACTACCTAATCACTCACATCTGAATCATATCAATCAGTGTCTTCGGTGTTACTGTAAAACCTCTGTGTTTATTGTAAATAATTCACCTGATTATCTCTTATATGTTTATTAATGTAGCAAACGCATAGAAAACAACTATAAAAAATATTGTTCACTCAATGTATGTAATTAAATCTCTATAGTGATGTGGTGCAACAGCATAGAGGGGTCTGACTGTGTTCTTTTCCATTCACATCCCATAATACTGACAGGTAACCATGAGGAACCAATGTCTACATCCCTACATCCCATAATACTGACTAGTAACCATTAGGAACCAATGTCTACATCCCATAATACTGACAGGTAACCATGAGGAACCAATG
>NW_019942894.1:201961-222734 GCF_002910315.2 Salvelinus sp. IW2-2015 | reverse complement strand
TCTACATCCATATATGACAGGTAAACCATTAGAACAATGTCTACAATCCCTAATCCTCGACAGTAACCATAGGAACCAATTCGTCTACAGCCCTACACCCATAATACTGATATGTGTATCGATGGAATCCTATGTCTACAGCCTACATCCATAATTACTGACAGGTACGCATGAGGAACCAATGTCTACAGTCCCTCCATCCCAAATACTGACAGTAACATGTAGGAACCAATGTCTACAGTACCCCATAATCACTGTACAGGTAACCATGCAAGTGAACCAGTGTTCGAACCTACATTCTCAGTACATCCATAATACTGACAGGTACATTGAGGACAATGTCTACACCTACACTCCATAATATTGAAGGTAACCATTAGGAACCAATTCTACATCCCAAAATACTGACAGGTAACCATGAGGAACCAATGCTGCTACATCCAATAATACCTGACTCAGGTAACCATTGAGGAAACAATATGTCTACAGCCCCTACATCCCATACTACTGACAGGTAACGCATTAGGAACCAATGTCTACAGCCCACCCCATAATACTGACAGGTAACCATGAGGAACCAATGTTACACCCAATCCATAATAACTGACAGGTATACCATGTCAGCGAACCACATGTCTACATCCTACATCCCATAATACGTGACAGGTAACCATGAGGAACCATGTCTACATGCCCACATGCCCATAATAACTGACAGGTAACCATGGAGGACCATGTCTACTCCCATAGATACTGACAGGTAATGAGGAACCATGTCTACATCCCATAATACGACGGTAACATTGCGGAAGCCAATGGTCTACATCCGGATAATACTGACAGGTACCATGAGGGAGAACCAATGTCGTACTCCCATAATACTGACACAGGTAACCAGTTAATAGGTATAAACCATGTCTACATCATAATATGACAAGGTAACCATAGGCACAATGTCTACATCCCATAATACTTTAGACACGGGTAACACATGAGCGAACCAATGTCTACAGGATTTTGTTCGTTGATGAACATCATAGCATGCGTGTGAGGTAAATACATGGGAAGCCAAGCCCCTCTCCCCCAATGTTACAACTACGTGTTGTGATAATTGCTTATTTGCTCTATAACGTTTAGTTCAATATGCCCTTGTGACCTGATATACAAGCCTACAGACGGCAGAGACAATAAAGATAAATTCAAACCAAATTTTGTGTTTTATCATCATAAACGCCGGCTTACGACAACCTCTGTCCAGTGAAGTCCCACAAAAGCATATTGCATGTTACAGTACCAGACAGTTACATGACCTATAGCACGGTCAAGGTAATGACAGTAAACAGACAGTTCTACAGATGGTCAAAGGTACTGTACACAGTAACAGCAGTTTCTATAGCATGTCATAGGTAATGTAACAGTACCAGACAGTTCTACAGCATGGTCAGGTAATGTACATGCAAACATGACAGTCCTATAGACGGTTCAAGTAATGGTAAGTACCAGACAGTTCTATCAGCACTGGTCCTAGGTTAATGTACATGTACATGTACTCAGTTTTATAGCTACGGTCAATTGGTTGTACAGTAACCAGACAGTTCATAGCACGGTCAGGTAATGTCAGTAACAGAACAGTTTACATGACCTACCAGCATGGTTCAAGGTCAATGTCAGTAACAGACTAGTTCTAACAGCATGGTCACCTATAGGTATTGTACCAGAAAGACCACCGCCTCTCTACATGCTTGGTCAGTAATGTTACAGTACACAGACCACCACCAGACAGTTTCTACCACGACACGGTCAGGTATGTACAGTAACAGACAGTTCTACAGCACGTCAGGTAATGTACAGTCACAGACGAGTTTTACAGCTTGGTCAAGGTAATGTGCAGTAACAGAGTTTTTCTCAACATGGTCAAGGTAATGTACAGTAATAGACAGTTACTCTACAGGCATGGGTCAAGTTCATGTTCATGTAGAAAATTCTACAGCACGGTCAAGGTAATTGTATCAGTACATGACAGTTCTACGCTGTCAAGGTAATGTAACAGTAACGAACATGTCCTACAGCATGGTCAAGGTAATGTACAGTAACAGACAGTTCTATAGCACGGTCAGGTAATGTGCATAACAGACAGTTACATGACTCTTATAGCATGGTCAAAGGTAAATGTACAGTAACAGACGTTCTACAGCTTGGTCAAGGTAATGTACAGTAACAGACAGTTACATGATAGCTGAGTGACATAGGTAGTGTACAGTATCAGACAGTTCTACAGCTTGGTCAGGTAATGTAAGTAACAGTACAGTTCTATACTAGCATGGTCAAGGTAATGTACAGTAACAGACAGTTCTGACAGCCATGTAGGTAATGTACATGTAACAGACAGATTAAATGACTAGGCAACCCAGCACCCTGTACAACTGCAATGGTAAGTACGTCATAACAGAAGTTACATGACCCCACAACAGTTGGTCAAGGGTAATGAGTAACAGACAAGCATTCTATCTAGGCACATGGTCAAGGTAATGTACAGTAACGCACGGTACATGACTACAGCAGGTCAAGGTCATTGTACAGTAACAGATCAGTTTACATGACCTGAGCAGCTGGTCCAAGGTAATGTACAGTAACAGACAGTCTAGACAGATGGTAAGGTAATGTAAGTAACAGACAGTTACATGACCTTACACATGGTCAAGGTAATGTTACAGTAAGACAGGTTTATCAATGACCTACAGCACGGTAAGGTAATGTTACGCATAAGACAGTTTAACGCATGGTCAGAGTAATTTCCAGTACAACCTACAAGCTTGGGAAGGTAATGTACAGTAACAGACAGTTCTAAGGCACGGTCACGGTAATGTAAGTAACAGACAGTTCTAACAACACGGCACGGTAATGTACAAGTAACAGACAGTTCATAGCACGGTCAAGGTGATGTACAGTAACAGACAGTTACATGACTCAGCATGGTAAAGGTAATGTACAGTAACAGACAGTTCTACAGCACGGTCAAGGTAATGTACAGTAACAGACAGTTATCATGACCTACACATGGTCAAGGTAATGTACAGGTTCTAACAGACAAGTTCAGGTTACGCAGCACAGTCTCAAGGTAACCTAATGACGGTCCTTAAGACGGTCAAGTTAATGTACAGTAACAGCAGTATCATGACTACAGCATGGTCAAGGTAATGTACAGTAACAGACATTCCTCCAACAGGTCACGGTAATGTTATCAGTAACCAGACAGTTTGCAGCGCACGGTCAAGGTAATGTGACATGTAACAGACAGTTAGCATGACCTACAGGCATGGTCAAGGTAATGTACAGTAACAGACAGTTTCTATAGCACGGCAAGGTAATGTAGTAACACAGTTTAACGCAGAAATACCAGTACAGAATTCTATAGCATCGGTAAGGTAATGTAAGTACAGACAGTTCATCATGATCATGGTACCAGCACGAGTGCGATACCTACAGAGTAGGATGTAGCAGTAACAGACAGTTCTACAGCATGGTCAAGGTAATGTACGTACCGATGACAGTGTTCTACAGCATGGTCAAGGTAATGGTCAGTAACAGACAGTTCCTATCAGGTCAAGGTAATGTACAGTAGACAGACAGTTCTATAGGCAGGGTCAAGGTAATGTACAGTAACAGGATGGGATGAAGGGTTGGATGACGCAACAGTGAAGGTGGGCAAGATGGGATGAAGGGTTGGATGACGCAACAGTGAAGGTGGGAGTAGCTGATGATGGAGGAGGAGACTGTTTTGTTTGGGCTTTACCTCAGGCTCAGAGGTCAGGGGTCAGACGGGCAACGGCCAATCAGATCAGCCCGTGAAGGCCTGGAAGTGTGAGTCTGAAACAGGAAGCACAGCAAGTAAGAAGAGTGACACAGGGGGGGAAAAAACGCCAGGTTTTTACCTAGATGGAGTACAACGACTGACCAAAAGTTGTATGGTCCAGTCGCTTAAGGGACAACTTTAGAAATTGAGCTAAAGTCACTTCTGTCCGTAGCTGTACCCCATCTAGCCAAAACTAAAAGACCAGAACAAAATAATAAATACATCTAGGGGAATCTAGAACTTAATCAGAGCCTTTATTCACAAAGTGTCTCAGAGTAAAAGTGCTGATCTAGGATCAGTGTTGCCCCTTAACGTCCTAATTAATAACACGGGGGACCTGATCCTAGACACTTTGCCTCTTAAAAAGATATTCTATCCAGGCTGTATCACAACCGATCGTGATTGGGAGTCCCATAGGGCGGCGCACAATTGGCCCAGCGTCGTCCGGGTGTAGTCCGTCATTGTAAATAAGACTTTGTTCTTAAAACTGACTTGCCTACGTTAAATAAAGGTTAAATAAATAAAATAATTTAAAAGTTGATTATTATGAGGCTGCTAGATTTCCCTACATGGCTCTCTTTATTCTACGTCTCTTTTTCACCAGATTAACAAATCTGGTTTTGGAGTATAGCTGTTACTGGTGGTGATTGGTGTGAACCTTAACAAGCAACCAAAGCCTACTACATTATAGATAGGCTCTAGGTCAGAAGCTATACACCAAATGTTAGATGAGATTGGTCTAACGGATGTGTGGAGACTTTTCAAATCCTGCCAATAGAGATTACACGTTTTTCTAATCTGCATAAATCATACTGCTGGATTGACTTATTTCTGGTTCAAATCAAATCAAAGTTTCTTTGTCACGTGTGCCGTTCACCTTACAGTGAAATGCATTACTTACAGTCTCTAACCAATAGTGTGCAAAAAAATATGTTCCCCGGATCACCACTGATTTAGTTCAGAAATGTACTATTGGGTCTATCCATATCTCCAATCCCGCCCCAGTTTCATTCCAGCTTCCTTATTTCCTATCCAAACCCCCCAGAGGTTCAATTGGCAATGTAATAATTCTGTACTATCAGAGTCCTGCTGCAGATGTTTATTCAGGTGATTGATAATGATGACACTGATTCGTTATTAACTTTGAGGCTAAATCTTATCAAACCCACTATTGTGGTTCCAGACCCAACTGATTTGTACAAAATGTACTTCCCAGAATGCTCTATCCACTGGAAATGTTGCCCAACTACATCCCTGTTTTTTAGAAAGTTTTTTTTAGAATGCTACATGGTTTGATTTGTAAAGTTTGTGTGGAAGAATAAGAATCCTAGATTTAACCTCAAAAAATGACAGTTGCTTGTACAAAGAGGAGGATTAGCATAATTTCATATATTACCATTGGGCCTCACAAATGAGATCTATTGTTGATTGGATAAAGAATGATGATAACTCCTCCCTCATAGTTCTGCAGGCAATTGGTTCCAAATAAATCTCGTTCTTTGACCTACCTACCATTTGTTTGTAATGTAAATGCAATTAAGCGTTTAAAGGAGGATCTTATAATTAAAAACACCCTGAAATCTTGGAATCGAGTACGGAAGCGTTTTGGAATAAAGAATTACCATTCTTCTCTGTCACCAATTGTGAATAATCCTGACTTTGTACCATCCTGTCTGTATATGGGCTTTCAAAGTTGGAATGATGCTGGTATTCTCAAGATTAATGTTCTTTTTGATAATTAAGTATTGAAATCCTTCCAACAACTCCAAACTGAATTTTATTTATTTCACCTTTATTTAACCAGGTAAGCTAGTTGAGAACAAGTTCTCATTTACAACTGCGACCTGGCCAAGATAAAGCAAAGCAGTGCGACAGAAACAACAACACAGAGTTACACATAAACAAGTGTACAGTCAATAACACAATAGAAAAAAAAAAGAAAGTCTATATACAGTGTGTGCAAATGGCATGAGGAGGTAAGGCAATAAATAGGCCATAGTAGCAAAGTAATTACAATTTAGCAGATTAACACTGGAGTGATAGATGAGCAGATGATGATGAGCAGATGATGATGTGTAAGTAGTGATACTGGTGTGCAAAAGAGCAGCAAAGTAAATAAAAACAGTATGGGGATGAGGTAGGTAGATTGGATGGGCTATTTACAGATGGACTATGTACAGCTGCAGCGATCGGTTAGCTGCTCAGATAGCTGATGTTTAAAGATAGTGAGGGAAATGTAAGTCTCCAGCTTCAGCGATTTTTGCAATTTGTTCCAGTCACTGGCAGCAGAGAACTGGAAGGAAAGGCGGCCAAAGGAGGTGTTGGCTTTGGGGATGACCAGTGAGATATACCTGCTGGAGCTCGTGCTACGGGTGGGTGTTGTTATCGTGACCAGTGAGCTGAGATAAGGCGGAGCTTTACCTAGCATAGACTTATAGATGTGGGCAGCGAACGGTTGAAAAGCATGCATTTGGTTTTGCTAGTGTTTAATAGCAGTTGGAGGCCACAGAAGGAGTGTTGCATGGCATTGAAGCTCGTTTGGAGGTTAGTTAACTTCTTTCAGCTAGGGGGCAGAATTTTTATGTTTGGAAAAATAACGTTCCCAAGGTAAACGGACTATTTCTCAGGTCCAGATGCTAGAATATGCATATAATTGACAGATTAGGATAGAAAACACTCTAAAGTTTCCAAAGCTGTCAAAATATTGTCTGTGAGTATAACAGAACTGATTTTGCAGGTGAAAACCTGAGGAAATCCAATCCGGAAGTGCCTTTTATTTGGAAAAATCCCTGTTCCGTTGCCTGTCCCTCCATTTAAAGGGGTATCAACCAGATTCCTTTTCCAATGGCTTCCTCAGGCTGTGACCAGGCGTTAGACATAGTTTCAAGCTTTTATTTTGAAAAATGAGCGAGATTTTTCAAAACGCGTCAGGTGTCCTTTGATTAGTTCCTGCGCGGGAGAGATGTAGCTCGACATTTTCTTTCTCTGTAGTATTATTATTTTTAGGTTACCGTCCGGTTGAAATATTATCGATTATGTATTTTAAAAACAACCTGAGGATTGATTATAAAAAACGTTTGACATGTTTCTACGAACATTACGGATACATTTTTGAATTTTCTTCTGCCTTTCAGGACCGGAACGAGCCTGTGGTTTTCTGAACATAACGCGCAAACCAAATGGCGGTTTTTGGTTATAAAACTAATCTTTATCGAACAAAAATAACATTTATTGTGTAACTGGGAGTTTCGTGAGTGCAAACATCCGAAGATTATCAAAGGTAAGCGATTAATTTTATTGCTTTTCTGACTTTCGTGACCAAGCTAATTTGGGGCTAGCTGTTCTTACTGTTTTGTCTAGTGATTGATAAACTCACAAACACTTTTTTTGCTTTCGCTGTAAAGCATATTTTCAAAATCTGACACGATAGGTGGATTAACAACAAGCTAAGCTGTGTTTTGGTATATTTCACTTGTGATTTCACGATTATAAATATTTGTAGTATTATTTTTGAATTTGGCACTCTGCAATTCAGCGGTTGTTTACGAAAATGATCCCGCTAAAGGGATCCGTGCGGCAAGAAGTTAACACAGTGTCCAAAGAAGGGCCAGAAGTATACAGAATGGTGTCGTCTGCGTAGAGGTGGATCAGGGAATCACCCACAGCAAGAGCGACATCGTTGATATATACAGAGAAAAGAGTCGGCCCGAGAATTGAACCATGTGGTACCCCCATAGAGACTGCCAGAGGTCCGGACAACAGGCCCTCCGGTTTTACACACTGAACTCTGTCTGAGAAGTAGTTGGTGAACCAGGCGAGGCAGTCATTTGAGAAACCAAGGCTGTTGAGTCTGCCGATAAGAATACGGTGATTGACAGAGTCGAAAGCCTTGGCCAGGTCGATGAAGACRGCTGCACAGTACTGTCTTTTATCGATGGTGGTTATGATATCGTTTAGTATCTTGAGCGTGGCTGAGGTGCACCCGTGACCAGCTCGGAAACCAGATTGCATAGCGGAGAAGGTACGGTGGGATTCAAAATGGTCAGTGATCTGTTTATTAACTTGGCTTTCAAAGGCAGGGCAGGGCAGTCTCAGTTCTTCTGCTATTTGCAGCTCAGAAGCTATATTAACTCCGTACCGCAATATAAAACTATATTAACTCTGTACCTCAATATAAAACTATATTAACTCCGTACCTCAGATATAACACTTATATTTAACTCTGTACCTCAATATAAAATTTATCTCCGCACCTCATAACTAAAAACTCGTACCTCAATATAAAACTATATTAACTCTATACCTCAATCTCATAAACTATATTAACTCTGTACCTCAATATAAAACTATAGTAACTCTATACCTCAATATAAAACTATATTAACTGTACCTCAATATAAAACATATTAGACTGTACCCTCAATATAAAACTAATATTAACTATGTACCTCAGTATAAAACTATATTAACTTCCTCGTACCTCAATTATAATATATGATTAACTCCGTACCTCAATATAAAACATATTAAACTCTGTACTCAATATAAAACTATATTAACTCCGCACTCAATATAAAACTATATTAACTTGTACCTCAATATAAAACTATATTAACTCCGTACCTCAATATAACAAACTATATTAACTCTGTACCTCAATATAAAACTATATTAACTCCTGTACCTCAATATAAAACTATATTTAACTCTGTACCTCAATATAAAACTATATTAACTCTGTACCTCAATATAAACTATATTAACTCCGTACCTCAATATAAAACTATATTAAACTCTGTACCTCAATATAAAACTATATTAACTCCGCACCTCAATATAAAACTATATTAATATGTACCTCAATAAAAACTATATAACTCCGTACCTCAATATAAAACTATATTAACTCTGTACCTCAATATAAAACTATATTAACTCGTACTCAATATAAACTATATTAACTCTGTACCTCAAATATAAAACTATATTAACTCTGTACCTCAATATAACTATATTAACTCCGTACCTCAATATAAACACTATATTAACTATGTACCTCAATATAAAACTATATTAACTCTGTACCCAATAAACTATATAACTATACTCAATATAACTATATAACTCGTACCTCATATAAAACTATAATAACTCATGTACTCAATATAAAACTATATTAACTCTGTACCTCAATATAAAACTATATTAACTCGTACCTCAATAAAACTATATTAACTCGTACCTCAATATAAACTATAATTAACTATGTACCTAATATAAAACTATGTAACTCATGTACCTTATATAAAACTATATTAACTCTGATACCTCAATAAAAACTATATTAACTCTGTACCTCAATATAAAACTATATTAACTCCTGTACCTCAATATAAAACTATATTAACTATGTACCTCAATATAAAACTATATTAAAATCTGTACCTTAATATAAACTATATTAACTCTGTACCTCAATATTAAAACTATATTAACTATGTACCTCAATATAAAACTATATTAACTCTGTACCTCAATATAAACAGCCTTGAACACTAATCATTATACAACAGCCTTTCTTAGTTTGGCACTTAGAATAGGTTTAACCCAGGTCCATAACAGCACTTAGAAATAGGTTGAACCCAGGTCCATAACAGCACTTAGAAATAGGTTGAACCCAGGTCCATAACAGCACTTAGAAATAGTTGAACCCAGTCCATAACAGCACTTTCTAGAATAAGGACAACGGATGCAATGAATATATTTGGATGTAATCAAAGTATCTAAAGCAAAAGGAAACATTTATTTTACTATAATTTGAATATTATTTACACAGAATTACCAAAGTTATGTTTGTTTAGTGCCTTTGTATGCCTGGAAGGGAAGATGGCATGTGTGTTTCTGCCATTTCAAATGTATCAAGTGATTATTACGGAGTGTGTGTTTCTGCCATTTTAAAGTATGTAGACTATAGAAGTCTTTTAAAAGCCTAAATTTAATACAGCAGATTTTGAGTTTAAAATTAACTACATTTAAATTAATTTAATAACATTTGAAACATTTCACAACTATTCATATTTTGCTGCACATAAAATTGAGCTCTCAGTGAGGCTGTCAAACTGTAAATCAAGGTATAAGGTTCTGACAAATTCCCTTTGCCTTGAAAATAAGTTCTGTGTCAGGGGCACATTCCATATGGTTGTCTGAAGCCCCTCAAAACACACAGTAGTGAACAGACAGACAGGCACAGTCAGGCAGGCACACCGCCCCGGCAGACTGGGTACGGAAGGTAGAAGCCCTCCAAACACACAGTAGTGAACAGACAAGACAGCACAGTCAGGAGGCACACCGCCCGGCAGCTGGGTATGGAAGGTAGAACCCCTCCAAAACACACAGTAGTGAACAGACAGACAGGCACAGTCAGGCAGGCACACCGCCCGGCAGACTGGGTATGGAAGGTAGAAGCCCCTCCAAAACACACAGTAGTGAACAGACAAGACAGGCAGAGTCAGGCAGGCACACCGCCCGGCAGGCTGGGTATGGAGGTAGAAGCCCTCCAAAACACACAGTAGTGAAACAGACAAGACAGGCACAGTCAGGCAGGCACACCGCCCGGCAGGCTGGGTATGGAAGATAGAAGCCCCTCAAAAACACACAGTAGTGAACAGACAAGACAGGCACAGTCAGGCAGGCACACCGCCCCGGCAGACTGGGTATGGAAGGTAGAAGCCCCTCCAAAACACACAGTAGTGAACAGACAAGACAGGCACAGTCAGGCAGGCACACCGCCCCGGCAGACTGGGTATGGAAGATAGAAGCCCCTCCAAAACACACAGTATGGAACAGACAAGACAGGCACAGTCAGGCAGGCACACCGCCCCGCAGACTGGGTATGGAAGGTAGAAGCCCCTCCAAAACACACAGTAGTGAACAGACAAGAGACAGGCACAGTCAGGCAGGCACACCGCCCCGGCAGCTGGGTTGAAGGTAGAAGCCCCTCCAAAACACACAGTAGTGAACAGACAAGACAGGCACATCAGGCAGCACACCGCCCCGGCGTAGGACTAGGCTCCCCCGCAGCCAGCGGCAGGAGCCCGGCAGGCTGGGTATGGAAGGTAGAAGCCCCTCCAAAACACACAGTAGTGAACAGACAAGACAGGCACAGTCAGGCAGGCACACGCCCCGGCAGACTGGGTATGGAAGGTAGAAGCCACTCCAAAACACACAGTAGTGAACAGACAAGACAGGCACAGTCAGGCAGGCACACCGCCCCGGCAGGCTGGGTATGGAAGTAGAAGCCCTCCAAAACACACAGTAGTGAACAGACAAGACAGGCACAGTCAGGCAGGCACACCGCCCCGGCAGGCTGGGTATGGAAGGTAGAAGCACCTCCAAAAACACACAGTAGTGAACAGACAAGACAGGCACAGTCAGGCAGGCACACGCCCCGGCAGGCTGGGTATGGAAGGTAGAAGCCCTCCAAAACACACAGTAGTGAACAGACAAGACAGGCACAGTCAGGCAGGCACACCGCCCCGGCAGGCTGGGTATGGAAGGTAGAAGCACCTCCAAAACACACAGTAGTGAACAGACAAGACAGGCACAGTCAGGCAGGCACACCGCCCGGCAGGCTGGGTATGGAAGGTAGAAGCACCTCCAAAACCACAGTAGTGAACAGACAAGACAGGCACAGTCAGGCAGGCACACCGCCCCGGCAGGCTGGGTATGGAAGGTAGAAGCCACCTCCAAAACACACAGTAGTGAACAGACAAGACAGGCACAGTCAGGCAGGCAACCGCGCCCCGGCAGACTGGGTATGAAGGTAGAAGCCCCTCCAAAACACACAGTAGTGAACAGACAAGACAGGCACAGTCAGGCAGGCACACCGCCCCGGCAGGCTGGGTATGGAAGGTAGAAGCACCTCCAAAACACACAGTAGTGAACAGACAAGACAGGCACAGTCAGGCAGGCACACCGCCCCGGCAGACTGGGTATGGAAGTAGAAGCCCCTCCAAAACACACAGTAGTGAACAGACAAGACAGGCACAGTCAGGCAGGCACACCGCCCCGGCAGACTGGGTATGGAAGGTAGAAGCACATCTGATAGACACAGCAATCCAAAGCTAGCGTAACGGATGCAACAAGCATAACCCCCCCCCCCCCCCATGGCTATCCAACTCGATGGAGTTTCCATTCACAGAGCGGACAAGACATCGGTTTTAGGGAAATAGAGAGGGGGAGGGGTATGTCTCTTCATCGACAATAAATGTTGTTCTGAGTCTAGCGCAGTGGAAGTCTCAACCTATTGTTCACCTGTCTTGGAATACATGGATCGTCAAATGCCAACCCTTCTACCTCCCGAAGAGAGCTTTCATCTGTTATAGCATGCTGAATATATTCCACTCCAGGACAACAACAAGCTGGCACGACGAACTGTACGGGGCTATAAACAAGCAGGAAACAATGCACCCGGAGGCTGCTTTTCTGGTTGACAGGGATTTTGTTTGCATCACTAAGACACGTGATGCCCAACTTCCATCAACAGGTCTCCTTCGCCACTAGTTGTGATAAAGTCCTAGACCACAGTTTCTCTGCCCACAAGCAAGCATACACTGGCTTGCGAAAGTATTCACCCCCCTTGGCATTTTTCCTATTTTGTTGCCTTACAACCTGGAATTTAAATGGATTTTATTTGGATTTCATGTAATGGACATACACAAAATAGTCCAAATTGGTGAAGTGAAATTAATAAAATAACATGCGAGGCACTGTACAAGGCCCCCCCCACCTTTGGCAAGTCGGATTATGACTCTATACTCCTGCTTCCGGTTTACAAACAAAAGCTCAAACAGGAAGTACCCGTGATGCGCTCCTAGAGAAACGGTCGGCTGAAGCAGAGGCTGCAGGACTGCGCTGACTGGAATATGCGCCGTGATTCCACCTATAGCATCGACGAGCAAACCACCTCCATCAACGGCTTTATCAGGAAATAGATCGCCGACATCGCCCCCACAGTGAAGGTTTGTTGCTTCACAAATCATAAACCCTGGATTAAGACTGAGGTGAGCGCTAAGCTAAAGGACAGAGCTACCGCTCACAAGGCTATCGTAGCCAACCCCGAGGCTACGGCTGACGACACAAACGCATAAAGGAATTCGATCTATGACCTCCGCAGAGCCATCAAACCGGCAAAAGGGATCAGAACAAGGTGGCATTCTATTATACCGGCTCCAATGCTTGACGCATGTGAAAGGGGCTACAGTACAGTGAGGACTACAAAGGAAGCTCTAGCCATGATCTGCCCAACGATGCCCCTCTACCTGACGAATTACAGACGCTTCGACAAAAACAACAAAGTGCCCTGCGAGAGGGAAGGCGTATTTTCTTCTGTTGTTGATTTACTTCTGTGTTTTTGGTTCGTTGTCCTGTTGCATCACCCAACATCTATTGAGCTTCAATTGGGGGACAGATAGCCTAAATGAAAAATGTCTTGATTCACTTTTTTCCGTTGATGATAGCAAGCTGTCCAGGCCCTGAGGCAGCAAAGCAGCCCCAAACCATGATGCTCTCTTCACTGCTGGGATGAGGTTTTGATGTTGGTGTGCTGTGCCTTTTTTTCTATACACATAGTGTTGTATGTTCCTTCCAAACAACTCAACTGTAGTTTCATCTGTCCACAGAATATTTTTGCCAGTAGCGTTGTGGAACATCCAGGTGTACTTTTGTTGCAATGTTTTTTTTTGGACAACAGTGGCTTCTTCTGTGGTGTCCTTCCATGAACACCATTCTTGTTTAGTGTTTTACGTATCGTAGACTCGTCAACAGAGATATTAGCATGTTCCAGAGATTTCTGTCAGTCTTTAGCTGACACTCTAGGATTCTTCTTAACCTCATTGAACATTCTGCGCTGTGCTCTTGCAGTCATATTTGCAGGACGGCCACTCCTAGGGAGAGTAGCGACAGTGCTGAACTTTCTCCATTTATAGACCATTTGTCTTACCGTGAACTGATGAACATCAAGTCTTTTAGAGATACTTTTGTAACCCTTTCCAGCTTTCTGCAAGTCAACAATTCTTAATCTTAGGTCTTCTGAGATCTCTTTTGTTCGAGGCCTGGTTCACATCAGGCAATGCTTCTTGTGAATATCAAACTCAACTTTTGTGAGTGTTTTTTATAGGGCAGGGCAGCTCTAACCAACATCTCCAATCTCGTCTCATTGATTGGACTCCAGGTTAGCTGACCCCTGACTCCAATTAGCTTTTGGAGAAGTCATTAGCCTAGGGGTTCACATACTTTTTCCAACCTAAATGTTTAAATGATGTATTCAATATAGACAAGAAAAATACAATAATAAATACAACAACTTGTGTGTTATTAGTTTAAGCACACTATGTTTGTCTATTGTTGTAACTTAGATGAAGATCAGATCAAATTGTAAGACCAATTTATGCAGAAATCCAGGTAATTCCAAAGGGTTCACATACTTTTTCTTGCCACTGTATTTAAAAGGTCTTGCTCACATCGGCTACAGAGCGGAATAGCTGGTGTTGCCTCGAAGCAAAAAAAGGCATTTAACCCGCGTCACTGGGCAGCTCACGGCTGGGTTTCTCTTTGTAGTCCATAATAGTTTGCAAGCCCTGCCACATCCGATGAGTGTCCGAGCCAGTGTAGAGCCAGTGTAGTAGGATTCAATCTTAGTCCTGTATTGATGCTTTGCCTGATTGATGCTTCATCTGAGGGCATAGCGGGATTTCCAATAAGCGTCCAGATTAGTGTAACCCTTCAGCTCAGTTCGTAATCCATGGCTTCTGGTTGAGATATGTACACTACCGTTCAAAAGTTTGGGGTCACTTAGAAATGTCCTTGTTTTTGAAAGAAAGCAAATTTTTTGTCCACTAAAATAACATCAAATTGATCAGAAATACAGTGTAGACATTGTTAATGTTGTAAATGAATATTGTATCTGGAAACGGCAGATTTTTTTATGGAATATTTACATAGGCGTACAGAGGCCCATTATCAGCAACCATCACTCCTGTGCTTTAATGGCACATTGTGTTAGCTAATCAAAGTTGATAATTTTAAAAGGCTAATTGATCATTAGAAAAACATTTTGCAGAAGGCCAGCATCTGGGAGTCGCCTCTTCACTGTTGATGTTGAGACTGGTGTTTTGCGGGTACTATTTAATGAAGCTGACAGTTAAGGACTTGTTAGGCGTCTGTTTCTCAAACTAGACACTCTAATGGACTTGTCCTCTTGCTTAGTTGTGCACCGGGGCCTCCCACTCCTCTTTCTATTCTGGTTAGAGCCAGTTTGCTCTGTTCTGTGAAGGGAGTAGTACACAACGTTGTACGAGATCTTCAGTTTCTTGGCAATTTCTCGTATGGAATAGCCTTAATTTCTCAGAACAAGAATAGACTGACGAGTTTCAGAAGAAAGTTCTTTGTTTCTAGCCATTTTGAGCCTGTAATCAAAACCACAAATGCTGATGCTCCAGATACTCAACTAGTCTAAAGAAGGCCAGGTGTATTGCTTCTTTAATCAACACAACAGTTTTCAGCTGTGCTAACAAAATTGCAAAAGGGGTTTTCTAATGATCAATTAGCCTTTTTAAAATGATAAACCTGGATTAGCTAACACAACGTGACATCAGAACAAGTTCCCTTTCATAGCAACACTGTCTCTCACATTTTCTGTTTGTTTGTGGACTTCAATGAACAACAACACATCAGCTGTGTGTGACCAAGCGGGGGGAAAAACACAGCCTGCATCATTGTCCCCATATTAGCTAAAGTAACGTCCTAGTCAACATAGCTAATAGAACTAATGCGTTAGTAAACCCACTACAATTATGCAGTAACATTACCGTGTATAATCAGTAAGCAGATACACCGGCGGGCCCCGGTGGCATTAAATTAATAAAACCAAAAGCTTACCTTGACTTGGAAGAGTTCCAGTGTTGTGTTGGCTAGTCATAGCCAGCTAGCTAACGTAGCATCCCTCTGTTTGAGCAGGGTGTTTGAATAACTAAACTAGCTGCATTTACTATCTAAATAAGTGAAACTGATAGTGGAAGAAAATTACAAAATGTCTCTTTCTTCTCCTTCATTTTTAAAGAAATGAAGTTGTTCTAAACTGTTAAACTATTGTCTTTCTCTCTCTGAGTCAACTACTAACTACTACTAACTACTACTAACTACTACTAACTACTACTAACTACTCACCACATTTGATGCACTGCAGTGCTGCCTGGCTGTAGCTTATGCTTTCAGTACTAGATTCATTCTCTGATCCTTTGATTGGGTGGACAACATGTCAGTTCATGCTGCAAGAGCTCTGATAGGTTGGAAGATGGCCTCCGGAAGTTGTCATAATTACTGTGTAAGTCTATGGAAGGGGGTGAGAACCATGAGCCTCCTAGGTTTTGTATTGAAGTCAATGTACCAAGAGGAGGACGGAAGCTAGCTGTCCTCCGGCAACAACGTGGCTCTACCCTACAGAGTGCTGTTGAGGCTATTTTTAACCTTTATTTAACTAGGCAAGTCAGTTAAGAACAATTTCTTATTTTTCAATGACGGGCTATCCCGACCAAACCCTCCTCTAACCCGGACTACGCTGAGCCAATGGGACTCCCGATCACGGCCGGTTGGAATAGGGCCCGGGATCAAACCGGGTCTGTAGTGACGCCTTAGACAGCTGCGCCACTCGAGAGTACCCCCTGTAGACCTTCATTGCGAAACAGTATGTTTTAATCAATAATTTGGTGACGTGAATATATTTAGCATAGTTTTATCTAAAAAGGATAACTTTTTCAATGTTTCACTATTTTTATGAAATCCACTGAGGAAGATGGTCCTCCCCTTTCCTCCTCTGGGGAGCCTCCCCTTGATTTTTTCCACATTTTGTTGTGTTACAGCCTGGATTTTAAATGGATTATATTGCAATTTTTTTTTGCCACTGGTTACCCCATAAGCGAATTATGTTTTTCGAAAAGTATAGAAATGTATAAAAAATGAAAAGCTGAAATGTCCTGAGTAAATAAGTATTAAAGCCCTTTGTGATGGCGAGCCTAAATAAGTCCAGGAGTAAAAATGTGCTTAACAAGTCACACAAATTGAATGGACTCACTCTGTGTGCAATAATAGTGTTTAACGTGATTTTTGAATGACTACCTCATCCATGTACCCCACATATACAATTATCTGTAAGGTCGAGCAGTGAATTTCAAACACAGATTCAACCAGAAAGATCAGGGAGGTTTTTTTTAATGCCTCGCAATGAAGGGCTCCTATTGGTGGATGGGAGAAGAAAAAAAAATCAAAAGCAGATACTGAATATCCCTTTGAGCATGGTGAAGTTATTAATTACACTTTAGACGGTATATCAATACACCCAGTCACTACAAAGTTACAGGCATCCTTCCTAACTCAGTTGCCAGGGAGGAAGGAAACCGCTCAGGGATTTCACCATGAAGCCAATGGTGACTTTAAAACAGTTACAGAGTTTAATGGCTGTGATAGGGGGAAAACAGAGGATGGATCAACAACATTGTAGTTACTCCACAATACCAACCTAAATGACAGAGTGAAAAGAAGGAAGCCTGTACAGAATAAAAATATTCCAAAACATGCATCCTGTTTGCAACAAGGCACTAAAGTATTCCTGCAAAAAATGTGGCAAACTAATTCACTTTGTTGTCCTGAATATAAAGTGTTTTGTTTGAGCCAAATCTATCTATGGATACTATCTGAAAGCAGTGTAAATGGTTAACGAAACATGTGAAGACCTCCCTCCATCTCTCACTGTGTAAACACACCTACACTGACACACCACCACACACACTAACACCCGGACACATACACTCACACACACTTACCACCACACACACACCACAATACACACACTACCACACACACACCACCACACACCTAACACCTCGACTATCATAGCAACTCAGTATACTTATCTAAGACCTAGAAACTACAGCGACTCCCAAACAACACCATTTACACCTACCTACACATCACACAGACCGAGCCACAGACACAACTACCACAGCCATCTCGCACCACAAGCATCACTACAGTCTCACCTACACGACTCCAACCAATTTCTCACTACACTGCAGCCACCTACATCACACACCACCCTAATTAGTCACTGCCTTACCTTACGCACAAAGCAATCACCAGGAAATGCCACCGACTACACACACCATCTGGATAGCAATTCATCTGTCTACCACACACACCACCACACACACACCACCACACACACACCACACACTAACTCACACACTAACCCACTACCTTTTCTGATTTCATACTGTTGATTATTATTATTATCATTATTAATATCATTATTATCATCATTAATATCATTATTATCATCATTATTATCATTATAACTATCATTATCATTATTATAATTATCCTTATTATTATCATTATTATCATTATTATAACTATCATTATTATCATTATTATAACTATCATTATTATTAACATACTTATTATTATTATTATTATTATTATCATTATTATTATTATTATCATTATTATTATTAATATAATTATTGTCATTAGCATTATTATTGTTATCATTATTATGATTAATATTATCATTATCAATATTATTGCTATTATTATTGTCACGGCCGTTTAAAGGAGTGGACCAAGGTGGAGCGCGATTGGAATACATCTTTCAATTCCACGAAGAACACTTAACAAACTAACAAAATAACAAACGAAATGTGAAGCCAACGTCGTGCTCACAGGCAACTAAACATGGACAACTACCCACCAAACCAACATGGAAAATGGCAACCTAAATAGGCTCCCCAATCAGAGACAACGAGAAACAGCTGTCTCTGATTGGGAACCCATCCAGGCCACCATCAACCTACAACCCCTAGACAAACAAAATCCCCAGAGATAACAAAAAACCCTAGACAAGAAAAACCTAGACAATACAAAAACTAAACAAACCACCCCTTGTCACACCGTGACCTAACCAAATAATAAAGAAAGCAAATATAACTAAAGTCAGGGAGTGACAATTATCATTATCATTAATATTATCATTATCATCATTTACATTATTATCATTATTACTATTATTATTTATATACCAGTCATTATTTTCTGCTACCAGTCACTTTCAAGAAATCCCCGTATACGCCAGTATCCCTGACTACATGTTCATATCTACCTCAATACTCCAGTATCCCTGACTACATGTCCATATATACCTCAATACTCCAGTATCCCTAACTACATGTTCATATCTACCTCAATACTCCAGTATCCCTGACTACATGTTCATATCTACCTCAATACTCCANACTCCAGTATCCCTGACTACATGTTCATATCTACCTCAATACTCCAGTATCCCTGACTACATGTCCATATCTACCTCAATACTCCAGTATCCCTGCACATTGTAAATGTGGTACTGGCAGTGACCCTGTACATAGCTTCCCCTCTGTGGTACTGAACACTGACCCAGTATAAAGCTTCCCCTCTGTGGTATTGAACACTGACCCAGTATAAAGCTTCCCCTCTGTGGTACTGAACACTGACCCAGTATAAAGCTTCCCCTCTGAGGTACTGAACACTGACCCAGTATAAAGCTTCCCCTCTGTGGTACTGAACACTGACCCAGTATAAAGCTTCCTCTCTGAGGTAGTGAACACTGACCCAGTATAAAGCTTCCCCTCTGTGGTACTGAACACAGGCCCAGTATAAAGCTTCCTCTCTGTGGTACTGAACACAGACCCTGTATAAAGCTTCCTCTCTGAGGTACTGAACACTGACCTAGTGTCCTGAACACTGACCCTGTATAAAGCTTATTTTTAGTTATAATATTTTGATATTGATTACTGCACTGTTGGGTAGGGCTCGCAAGTTAAGCATTTCACTGTACTTGTGCCTTTGACAATAAAAGCGCAGGGCACGTTTTAGTTCCTAGTGAATACTATCCAACTCCTAGAAATAGAATGACTAGAAAGTGGGAAAAGCCCGTCTGACCACGGCATTTTGATAGGTAAACTCATAGACATTCTATTTCTACGCTCCAACTCATCCCTTTTAGAAAAGGGACTGTGGACTTGGCACATGAAGACGGGATGTTAATTGTAACCCCTAGACTTGATATACAGACATACTGTAAACAGGGATCAGGGTAGATTTATTAGCTGGTTGGCTACATTGTGAAAAGTGGCCATCTGAGAACACAGCAAGGCAGCCACCAAGGCAGTCAGCAAGGCAGCCAGCAAGGCAGTCAGCAAGGCAGTCAGCAAGGCAGCCAGCAAGGCAGTCAGCAGGGCAGCCAGCAAGGCAGTCAGCAAGGCAGTCAGCAAGGCAGTCAGCAAGGCAGTCAGCATAGTGTCCATATTAATCAATCAAATGTATTTATCCTCCCTCCTCCTCCCTCCTCGCCTCCTCCTCCCTCCCTCCTCCCTCCTCCTCCTCCTCCCTCCCTCCCTCCCTCCCTCCCCCCCTCCCTCACCAGCCCTCTCCAGGCTCAGTAGCATCCTGCTCCAGAAGACTTCCCAGGGTTCCCTTTAACATTCCGGAGTCCAGAGGAAGTGTTTCAGGAATTCTTTGGAGGCCAGGATCCTTTTGCAAATTTCTTCCGGTGGGTCTGACAATATCCTACGGTCTTCAACAATCTCCTATTCCTTTCATGTGTTCCTTAGTCGAGGCTAAATCTGACCGAGAAAACCAGTCGTAGGGAATCACTGTCCTCATAGTCTCTCTGTTATTCTGTTTCATAATCTCTCTGTTATACTGTCCTCAGTCCTCTCTGGTTATTACTGTCCTCCTCATAGTCTCTGTCTGTTTAATTACTGTCTCAATAGTCTCTCTGTTATTACTGTCCTCATAGTCTCTCTGTTATTTACTTCTCATAGTCTC
>NW_019942894.1:189002-201936 GCF_002910315.2 Salvelinus sp. IW2-2015 | reverse complement strand
CTACTCGTTGATATTAATTATATATCATTACCCCTTACTATTATCATTATCTATCATACATTTATCACCTATTCCATTTAGTTATATATTATTCTACTCCATCACTTCCATTTCCATTCTTACTCACTTCTATTAACATCTTAGTCCTTATTCCTCTATCATATTCATTCCATTCATTATAACTATCATTATTACCCCTACTACCTATTTAACTTACATATTATTACAGATACCTCTCATATTATTATTCCATTTATTTATGTATTATCATCTATATCTCATTACTTATACATTCCATAATATTCCCTTACCTTCACTACTAGATCCTTACTTGTCCATTTACTCTGATTCTCCACTATTGTTATCTTATATTACCTGATTAACTATTTCATTACTCAATCATTAATGCTCCATCTCTATTATGTCTCGCTCCATCTGCCCTGAATTTTCAACCACTGCACTGTCGGACAAGGTGGAGCCGATCCTGGATAATACATCATTCTCCAATTACTACGAAGTACACTTTAAACACAACTAACCAAATACCAAACGAAAGTTGAAGCCACGTCGTCTCACAGGCAAAACTAAAACCCCAGGACAATACCCACCCAACCCAACATGGAAGCAAAAATGGCACACTAACATAGTGCATCCCCATCATGAGACAACGCAGAAACCAGCGTGTCTCTAAGACTGGAACCCATCCAGCCGCCACTACTATCCACTAAAGTCCTTCCACCCCTCAGACTAACCAAAATCCGCCAGAGCCTCTAGTTACAACACACACACATAACCCTAGACAAGCACACACTAACCTCTGCGCACAATGATCACAAACTAACACTACCATCACACCCCTCCTTTGCCCTTCACTACGTGACCTACATCCAACATAATCATTAAGACAGGGGGAACAAGCAAATCAACACTCTATAAACTAAAGTCAGGGATCTTTACCACTATTTCATTACACTATTTATCCATTATCATCCATTCCATGCATTACTCACTCCTACTCACTCTATTCTTTATCTCATTTATATACATGTCATATCTTGTGCTGCCTACGCCAGTCACACTTTTCAAGGAATACCCCTTCACCCCGTATAAACTACGCCCTAGTATCCCTCTATACCGACACTCCACTGTTCCGCTTTAACTCCATCCTGACCTCAATACTACCGGTATCCCTCCTTCCTGGTCCTACATGCTCAACTCATACCTCAATACTCCAGTATCCCTAACTACATGTCCTTCTATACTCATCCTCAACTCACTCCAGCTATCCCTCTTGACCTACCATGTCTCATATCTACCTCAATACTCCCAGTATCCCCTACCTACCTAACTGTCCCTTTACCTTCTAACCTCCCAATACTCCCTTAGACCCTCACCTCCATTCCCTGTCCCCCTCCCTAACCCCCTACCTTTTCCCCCATCCTGTCCTACCTCAATACTCCAGCCTATTCCCTTTTGAACCACCACCTCCTGTCCACTGCCCTCCAAACTCCTAACCTAAACTCCCCTACCCTCCAATTATCTGAGTTCATCCCTCGACTAACCATAGATTCCATTCTACTCTAACTCCACGCTATAACTCCTTGCACACCCCGTCCTTGTCATACTCCTCCCACCCTTAACCACTCCTGTCCCCACTCATTCCCCCTCCCCAGTATCCCTGACTAACATTAGTACCCCTTCACTATGATCCACCCTGTCCCATATACCTCCCCTCCCGTACTACCATGCCCACATACCTGTATCCCCCTTCTCCTGATACCCTCCTCCTTAACGCCCTCACTTACTCCCTCCTGTCCAACCTCGTGTTCCCCTCATCCCTGCCTACCTCACATCATTGTCTCAATCACCTCCTCCATCCCCTCCTTAAACGACCCTCCTAATCCCCATCCTTCCTAGCCCCCCGCTAGTCCCCCTCCCTTTAACCCCCGCTACCTGTCTACTATCCCCCTACTCAACCTACAACTGCCAAGTACCTCCCTACTACCCCGTACTTACATTGTGCCTCTCAATACCTCATCCCCTCACTGAGTACTCCCCCATCGTATCCCTGACTAATGCCATCAATCTGCCCTCAATTACCGTGCGGCCGGGTAGTCCCTCCACGCTTAACATCCCTCCTGTCCACTACACTGCCTGCCATCCACTCCTTCCTGTCCCTCCACACCTCTCCACTAACCTCTCCCTCCTGTCCTCCTCGCCTCCCTCCCCTTAACCCCCTCCTAGTCCCCTCCTATACCCTTATCCATAACCACCTTCTTCTACCTGTCCAACCTCCTGTCACCCCTCCTGTCCCCTACCTGTACCCCTCCTCTCCCTGAACGCCTCACACTCTCTAACCCCATACATTCTCCTCTAGATACTCCACCGTATCTTCTGTGTCACCACATCTCTATTCCATTTACTCCCCTATTCCATCGTCCTCACGCTCCATCCCTGACATACCCATCGCTTCATCTTAACCTCAGACTACCTTTCCCAACGCCTACTCCTGCCTCTCACCTCACATGCTCCATGTCATCCTCCATCCTTACAACCCTACTCCTCAGTCCCACATAGCGCTCGCTGGGAGATGAGTTGGCCTTGCTGTACATCTGAAGTCCTCATTCCAAGATACCGGATGATTCCCAACCTGCACTCAGTTATGCCCAAACTGCGCATACTACAGTACGTCCAATCGGTCAACACCCTGCAGCTCCAAGTACGATCGAGGTACTCCGTTACTAGCATCGTACGATGTGTCAATAGTCTATACCAGTACCCCATACTCCCAGATCTCACCATCACGACCCTAGCAGTGTCCGGCCTCTCACCGTCAATACGTTTTTCATATGGGCTCAGCGCCTCCTTCAGCTCGGCCTTCTACTTCCACTACCTGACGTCCCGTGAGGAAGAGGAGGAGGACGAAATTCTCGAGATGGAACCTGGTACAGCCTTCCTTGAAGAGGAGCGCCCAGCAGAGAGCGTCGGCCAGTGGCAGCACCAGACATCATCCTCAGTGCTGCGGGTGTGGTGGTCGGTAGAGGTTGGGGTGAGGCGGGGTTGGGTGGGGAAGACGTGTCCTAACCTAGCCAAGGCCAGTCAACAGCACCAGAGAGAGCTGCAGGGTCAGGGACATGTCACCCCCAGC
The DNA here is from genome assembly GCF_002910315.2 of Salvelinus sp. IW2-2015. NCBI lineage: Eukaryota > Metazoa > Chordata > Actinopteri > Salmoniformes > Salmonidae > Salvelinus > Salvelinus sp. IW2-2015. The sequence goes on along the minus strand of NW_019942894.1, from coordinate 198,788 downwards.
ACCCTTCTCCACGAGACTAGGGGCTCCTACAGACCACGGAGACAAGGAGCCACTGGGGAGCCAGGCTGTCGTAAAACCACCAGCAGCATTTGCACTGTAGATAGAACACATACTAGTAACATGTGGATGCTTCGCCCTACTGGTGTGTTTTTAGTGTCATGAGTGCAAGTGCTGTAGTCGTCGTGTCCAGTGTGTTGATAGAGCGTGTCCTTTCTGGGTGAGTGTAGTGGTGAATCACGTGTGACGCTCGAGTAGTGAATGTGTCGTGTCGTCGCACTGTCTGTGTGTGTTAGCTAACTGAACACAGTGATGCCCAGTATAAAGCTTCCCCTCTGATTTGTACTGAACAACTGACCCAGTATAAAGCTTCCCCTCTGTGGACTGTACAGCTTGACCCAGTGTATAATAGCTTTCGTCGTGTTGCTGTGCTGAGGTAGTGTGTAACACTGTGGCTTAGCAGTCGCTGTGTGTGTGTGGTGAGAGATTGAAATGTGTGTTGTTGCCTGCCTCTAGGTGTGGTACTTTTGTGTCGGATACACGTGACGTGCTGATGTATAAAGCTGTCCTCTCTGTGGTACTTCAACAACAGACCCTGTATAAATGTTTCCTCTCGAGGTACGGACAACCTAACCTAGTGTCCTAGACACTGGACTCCTTGGTATAAAGCTTTATTTTTGATGTGTGAGTGTGTGTGGTATTAATTGTTGTGTTGTGGTGTTATGTGTATGACTGTGGTCAGCGTTGTGTTGGGTAGGGCTTCGTGTCCAGTTATAGTGCTGTGCAGTTGTGTGTGCTAGCGGTGAGTATGCTGTTGTTCCTGGTTGGTACTGTGAGTATAATGATGATGGCTGTGTGTAGGTGTGTAGCGCTTGTATTGATGTTTGTTTCGCTTAGGTTGGAGGTAAACTATCCTGATTCCTAGGTGTGATGTAGTAGAGTGGAGATGTGTGACTAGAAGATGTGGTGGTTCTCAGAGATACTAACTCTACAGTCCCGCCGAACCGTACGTGTGCCTAACTGTTTATGAATAGAGTGAGTAAATCTGTTTATCTAGAACTGATCCTACTTATGTGTTCTTACTTGGCTCCCATATTTCATACCACTTTTTAGAAGTATTGATAGCCGGTGGCTGTTTGTGGGACTCCGAGTGTAACGAATCGCGTCTATGAGTTGTGACCCGAGTGTAGGGCAATCTTGACTCCTACAGTCTGATTGGATCTTTGAATATACAGACATACTGAAAACAGTGGATCAGGTAGATTTTTAGACTGTGTTGGCTTTTAGACATCTTGTGCTATGCTTGAAAAGCTGGCCAGCCTTTTGCTCTGGGAGACACAAGCAAGGGCAGCCCTATGCCCAAACGTGCAAGCTCTAGCGCAAAGGCAGCCAGCATATGTACGGTCACGGCTTCAGCTGCTCATCAGGCTCGAAGAAGAATGTTTCCTGGCGTTGCACCTTAAGCAACTGAGACTCTTAGTTTGTTCTTCGAGACGGTTGGGTAATGCCTCTGGGCCTGAACAATGCTTGGAGGTCTTCTGGCAGCCTGAAGGCTCTGTCTCAATCTTTTCTGGGGGATTCTGTTTGGCTTCAATGCATGCGCCCTATTGTCACTGCAGGCAGCCCTTGAGCACTGCACCATGCAGCCCTCCGCACATTTGCCTCTGGTACACTATCTGCGGACACCCTTGCTCTTGGAGTGTGAGACCTCATTCCTGCCTTCATTTGCTCTGACTGCCTTGTCAGACAAGCCTTTCCTGTTGCACTTTGGCTTGCCTACTCGGCTACTCTGACTGACGCTCTTTGCTGACTGCTCTGCCTTGGCCTGACCTGCCCTTCCAGCCGTGACTTGCACTTGGTGGTGGTTCCACCTGGGACACACCATCAGTGCGCAATTGGCCTAGCTGGGCTTGACCTTGCTGACTGCGCTTGCTGACTGCCTTGCTGGATGCGCACTTGACTTGTCTGGCACTGCCCATTAGGCGTGCCTATCCTGCCACGTGTCGTGCCATTGCTGCTGGCGCCATGCGCTGCCTGTGAACAGGGCCTGGCAAGTTCAGCACCGAGGCATGCCTGGCCACAGTGGACTTTGCTGCCGAGGTACTCAACGATCTTGGTCCTATAAGGCCTAGCCAGCAAGCTTGCCCCAGCGGCCTTGGTCAGCAAGGCCGTCTGGAGCCCCGCAGCAAGCACGTCTCTTAGAGCTCCTAAGCAACTTGCCATTGGCTGGTTTCACTATCTAGCAAGGCCACCACAGCGCCTAGCCAGCAAGCCCACTCTATTCAGAGCAACTGCGCTTGGGTGTTGCTCTTGGCTTGGGAACACTTCTTCTTTCCTTTGCTGAGACTGCCTTTGCCACTGACCGCCTTTCTTGACGCTGACTGACCACCGCCTTGCGGCTTTGACCTTATGGCTCTTGCCTTCGATACCAACATTGTTGATCAAAAACAGGACATAATAGAATAGAGCATGTAATTGTAGACAACTCTATAAAACTTGACCCCTGGGTTCAGTGAGAATACAGTGAGATGTCACTCATGGGATACGTCTTAGGGCAGGGTCACAAGCTCAAAGTATCCAATCACAAAGCGTCTGTTGGAGACAGACAGGTCGAGTGGCGAATGAGGTGAACAGCTCTCCTCCATAAAACAAAAGAGCCACAATGCCTTCCGACCGGTCATTCACGAACGTACCGTTCTTCCTTGTGATCTTGACAGCAGGGAAAAAGTAGTGGTCACACATCTCACTCGTATTCTCACAGAACCGCATGTCCCTTATGGTGTACGGCCAATTCCCGTGACGCAGACCTGGTCTCCCGAAACCGGGGTAGTTCCAACAGCATCACCCTTACGAGGCGCCGGACACTGAAGACGGTATACGCCAATGAAGGTGCAAGGTGCAGGAGGGTCGCCCCAAGACACAAAGTCTTGGTCACTCTTGTGCCATACACGTTCTATCCAAGTAGATGCTGGACATAAAGGGTAGAAACGCCCTTCTTTCGAATGAAGTAAATGGCAGCGGGTGGAAAGCTCTAAGCTCTAAGGCGAAACACTTGTAATGTTGTCCCAGTCCAAGTCCGAAGAGATCTATGGTGGCTAGACATTATCTCTCACAGAAGTTTTTCTAAACTTTTTAAATCTGGGTTTAGAATTATCCAGATTCTGTAATCCTCTGTTTTGCAGGATCAGATCCGATCAGGCTGTTAGTGAGACCTATTTATTTTGATTTTTCAGAAAATAATCGGATAGGATCATTCTGTTTTCAGATGCCACAATCTGGCCTTTCTGTGTTTTGAACAGGCCCTGTTTACACCTCGCCATCTAGTGGACAGGTTGTGTTACTACTTCTACACTGTCATAGATAGGGAAACAGAGATGAGTTAAACTACATGAATAAAGATACCTAGATTTTTTTTTAAATGCATATCCACTTATAAGTGCTTAGATGCATTTATTTGACACTTCTCAATATAACAACTGACCACATACCTATACTGCAGTCAATGTAACATAAACCTTTGGTGTGGCAGGTAGCCTAGTGGTTAGAGCATTGGACTAGTAACCAGCAGGTAGCCTAGTGGTTAGAGCATTGGACTAGTAACCAGCAGGTAGCCTTAGTGGTTAGAGCTTGGCTAGTAACCAGCAGGTAGCCTAGTGGTTAGAGCGTTGGACTAGTAACCAGCAGGTAGCCTAGTGGTTAGAGTGTTGGACTAGTAACCAGCAGGTAGCCTAGTGGTTAGAGCGTTGGACTAGTAACCAGCAGGTACCTAGTGGTTAGAGTGTTGGACTAGTAACCAGCAGGTACCTAGTGGTTAGAGCGTTGGACTAGAACAGCAGGTAGCCTAGGGTTAGAGTGTTGGACTAGTAACCAGCAGGTAGCCTAGTGGTTAGAGGTTGGACTAGTAACCAGCAGGTAGCCTAGTGGTTAGAGTGTTGGACTAGTAACCAGCAGGTAGCCTAGTGGTTAGAGCGTTGGACTAGTAACCAGCAGGTAGTCTAGTGGTTAGAGTGTTGGACTAGTAACCAGCAGGTAGTCTAGTGGTTAGAGCGTTGGACTAGTAACCAGCAGGTAGTCTAGTGGTTAGAGCGTTGGACTAGTAACCAGCAGGTAGCCTAGTGGTTAGAGTGTTGGACTAGTAACCAGCAGGTAGCCTAGTGGTTAGAGTGTTGGACTAATAACTGAAAGGTTGCAAGATCAAATCCCCCTGCGCTGACAAGGTAAAAATTAATGTCGTTCTGCCCCTGAACAAGGCAGTTAACCCACTGTGTTCCTAGGCCGTCATTGAAAATAAGAATGTGTTCTTTAACTGACTCGCCCTGTTAAATAACTAAAACATTTCACATGTAAGAAACTGTTCTAAACTTCCTCACATTTCCATTTCTTGGATTTAGTTCCCTTCATCTTTTCTAAATCAGCCCTGAATCCACCCTGAATCCACCCTGAATCCACCCTGAATCCGCCCTGAATCAGCCCTGAATCCGCCCTGAATCCGCCCTGAATCAGCCCTGAATCCGCCCTGAATCCGCCCTGAATAAGCCCTGAATCCGCCCTGAATCCGCCCTGAATCCACCCTGAATCCACCCTGAATCCGCCCTGAATCCACCCTGAATCAGCCCTGAATCCGCCCTGAATCAGCCCTGAATCAGCCCTGAATCCGCCCTGAACCAGCCCCGAATCCGCCCTGAATCCGCCCTGAATCAGCCCTGAATCCGCCCTGAACCAGCCCTGAATCAGCCCTTCCAGTGGGTTCAAGATAATCCAGATTTTCGGCAAAAACGTAATTTAATCCTGAGTAAAAGACCAAATCCTTATCTCTATATGGACGATCAGAATCACATTTTTCAGTTTAAAAAAAAACTAAATTCTAACATTTATTCCTATCTGATAGCCGAAATCCGCTCAGGTAACTTTTGAAAAACTGGGCCTAGGGGATGAAGTCTCGCCCATATAGGGGATTCCCTCTGGACAAAAAGTCCCACATTCAATACGCCTGGGACTTGAGTCACGCATAGTAAAAGTAGGTATGCCTTGCTCCACAGAATAATCTTAACAGTAAGTCTGTGTAGACACAGAAGAGCGTGTGCCACCCTGGCGGGTTGATGTATGCCACCACAGTCGTAATGTCTGCCCTGACAAGGATGTGACAAATTCAAAGGGAAAGGGCAGAAAGTGTATCGATGCATTAAACACTGTCAGCAGGTCAAAGGTCATTTATATAAGCGTGGAGGAGCTGTGGGGACCACAATCTGTTTATTGCTCTTCTCTCGCGAACTGCGCCCCACCCTCTGATTGACACATCTGTCGTCACCCCCTTTCCTCAATGACAGGGGGTGAAGGGCGGATGACAGCGGGTGACATGGGGTGACGGGGGGGGGAGGTTACTCTGCTGAAGTGTAGAGACCCGTGAGGTTAACTTGCTGAATTAGGACATGAGGAGGTTACCTGCGAATGTAGTACCGTGAGGTTAACTCGCTGATGTAGATAGGCTTAGGACCGTGGAGGTAACTCTGCTGAATGTAGGACGCAAATGAGGTTAACTTGCTGATGTGGCCGTGAGGTTTAACTTGCTGAATAGTACCGAGTGAGGTAACTTGCTGAATGATAGGACCCATTGAGGGTTCAACTCCTGCTGAATGTACGGACCATGAGGTTAACTGCAATGACCGTGGGTTTACTGTAATGGTACCGTGGGTTAACTTGCTGATGTAGTACCTTGAGGTTAACTCTGCTGAATGTAGGACCATGAGGAAACCTGCTAATGTAGACCGTGAGGTTAACTCTGCTGAATGTAGACGTGAGGTGAACTTGCTGAATGTAGGACCGTGAGGTTATTAAACTCTGCTGATGGTAGGACGTCTGAGGTTAACTCATGGCTGAATGTAGGACCGTGAGGTTAACTCTTGTGATGTAGGACTGTGAGGTTAACTCTGCTGAATGTAGGACTTGTGAGAGTTATCTCTGAATGTAGGACTTGGTAACTCTGCTGAATGTAGGACCGTGAGGTTAACTTGCTGAATGTAGTACGTGAGGTTAACTCTGCTGAATGTAGGACATGAGGTTAACTCTGCTGATGTAGGACCGTGAGGTTAACTCTGCTGATGTAGTCCGTGAGGTTAACTCTGCTGAATGTAGGGACATGAGGTTAATTGCGAATGTAGGACATGAGCGTAACTGCTGAAGTGAGGACCATGAGGTTTAACTCTGCTGAATGTAGGACCATGAGGTTAACTCTGCTTGAATGTAGGACGTGAGGTTAACTCGCTGAATGTAGTACGTGGAGGTTAACTCTGCTGAATGTGGAATGAGGTTAACTCTGCTGAATGTAGACCATGAAGGTTAACCCTGCTGAATGTAGGACCATGAGGTTAACTTGCTGAATGTAGGACGTCGAGGTTAACTCTGCTGAATGTAGTACCGTGAGGTTAACTCTGCTGAATGTAGACCATGAGGTTAACTCTGCTGATGTAGGACATGAGGTTAACCTGCTGAATGTAGGACCATGAGTTAACTCTGCTGAATGTAGTACCGTGAGGTTAACTCTGCGAATGTAGGACGTGAGGGTTAACTCTGGCTGAATGTAGGACATGAGGTTAACTCTGCTGAATGTAGGACTGTGAGGTTAACTCTGCTGAATGTAGGACCATGAGGTACCTCTGAATGTAGACGTGAGGTTAACTCGTGCTGAATGTAGGACCGTGAGGTTAACTCTGCTGAATGTAGGACTGTGAGGTAACTCTGCTGAATGTAGGACCGTGAGGTTAACCTCTGCTGAATGTAGGACCTGAGGTTAACTCTGCTGAATGTAGGACTGTGAGGTTAACTCTGCTGATGTCAGGACCGTGAGGTTAACTCTGCTGAAGTAGAGACCATGAGGTTAACTCTGCTGATGTAGGACGTGAGGGAACTCTGCTGAATGTAGGACCGTTGAGGTTAAACTCTGCTGAATGTAGGGACTGTGAGGTTAACTCTGCTGAATGTAGACCATTTGAGGTAACTCTGCGAATGTAGTACCGTGAGGTTAACTCTGCTGAATTAGACATGAGGTTTACTCTGCTTGATGTAGGACCTGAGGTTAACTCTGCTGAATGGAGGACCATGAGGTTAACTCTGCTGATGTAGGGACGTGAGGTTACTCTCTGCTGAATGTAGGACTGTGAGATACTCTGCTGAATGTAGTACCGTGAGGTTAACTCTGCTGAATGTAGGACCGTGAGGTTAACTCTGCTGAATGTGAGGACTGTGAGGTTAACTCTGCTGAATGTAGGACGTGAGGTTAACTCTGCTGAATGTAGGACTGTGAGGTTAACTTGACTGCTGATGTAAGTGACGCGTGACGGTTAACTCTGCTGAATTGTAGGACGCGTGAAGGTCTTTAACTCTGCTGAAGTGTCAGGACTGGTGAGTTTTAACTCTGCGAGATGTATAGGACCATGAGGTTAACTCTGCTGAATGATAGGACCATTGAGGTTTAACTCTGCTGAATGTAGGACCATGAGCGTTAACTCTTTGCTGAAATGTAGGCACGTGAGGTTAACTCTGCTGAATGTGGACCATGAGGTTAACTCTCTGAATTAGTGGACTGTGAGGGTAGAACTCTGCTGAATGTAGGACCTGAGGTTACTCTGCTGATTGTAGGACCGATAGAGGTTAACTCTGCTGAAATGTAGTACTGTGAGGTTAACTCTGCGTGAATGTACGACCATGAGGCCTTAACTCTGTGAAATGGTAGGACCGTTGAGAGGTTAACTCTGCTTGATGTGAGACCGTGAGGTTTTCAACTCGACTGAATTGGAGGACAGAGGTTAACTCTCTGAATGTAGACGTGACGGTTAAACATCTGACGATGCTAGGACCTGAGGTTAACTCTGCATGAATTAGGAGACGTGAAGGTTAACTCTGCTGAATGTAGAACCCGCCAGAGGTTAATATCGGTCTGAAGTAGGAGTGAGGTAACTGCGCGAGTGAGGATGGTATAATTGCGAATCAGGACTGGAGTTAACTTGCGAATTAGGACCGTGAGGTTAACTCTGCTGAATGTAGGACATGAGGTTAACTCCGGTGAATGTAGTACCGTGAGGTTAACTCTGCGAATTAGGACCGTGAGGTTAACTCTGCTGAATGTAGACCGTGAGTTAACTTGCTGAATGTCAGTCTCAGGTTAGCTAGCGCCACATGGCTAGCTATCGAGACTTGGTTAGCCCTTGCCGCAAAGACTTTAGCTACCTTGCTAGCTAGCTGCGAGACTAGCTAACCACACCAAAGGCTCAACTTGTCAGCCTCTCGGACAAGGAAAAGGCTATCGCGGCTAACGAATTGTTTGGGCCTTCTGACGGCTTACCATGCGACAAAAGTTTTGAAATTTGCAAAAAAGGAAGGTGAAGCCTTCGACTTCTGCTTGCCCTGTAGACTTAGGTACCGTGGACCTTGTCTACCCCTCCACAAATAAGGGAGAGGGCAACTTCGTTACTTCTAAAAACCTCGTTCAGACACTCATCTCTATGCATCTGCTCACAGGGGAAGACTGCACTCAACCCCCCCCCCCGTGCCCCAGTCTTTCCCTCAGTCGCCACACCAAGCACTGTCCCCAAACCGGTCTTTCAACTGCGACAGATATTTTTTTTAAAGTATCTGTCGCATCCATGCTCGTCTTGCCAAGAGCACAGACAAAAAAAAAAAAAATGGGGTAACTTTTCTCCAACGCCACCAGAAGGGTGTCCGGCACCACCGGTGATGAGCGAGAGTCAATCGGACTTATTGGAGTCTCGGCTACAGAGAACTGACGTACACACGCTGTCCATCCCGGGTCTTGTCCACGGCACAAACAGACTGCAGTTCGCTATGAAAAACACCCGTTTTCACACAGAGCTTTTTGAGGTTTTAACAACAGCGATTGGTCGACTCCGCTCGGCGTACTAGAGCAAGGAAAAAATGTTGATTAACGCGAAGGGGCTATCAAGGGGCATTGACGCACGCAGAGAGCCAGTGAAGCTTCGTTCCAGTGCCGGTATGCTTACTTTCAACGTGCTCTCTCACTCTATCATCAAGGCGACCTGGTTCATTCAGTCGACCATGCAAAGGATTTTAACAGGAGGTTCCTCGGTTGCCCTCTTAATCGCACAGCCTAAGGAATAACCTTCGCCCGTTCCCTTCAGACTAGCACGACTCCCTGTGTTTGTTCAGCAAGTGTGATGGAGATGGCACTTAGCACCCCTGAGAACTAGAGTCTCGCCTAACGTAGCATTAACCTGCTTGCTCCCTACACAGGAGCAGCGCTTCGAGGACACGTCGTTTCTCGTAACCAATAGTTATGAGTTCAAGATAAACCAGACCTGTTGGTTTCCACACCTAGGCGTTAGCTGGATTCTCTCTCTCATGGGCTACACAGACGAGACGGCTTGTCCTGTTTGCAAGGGGCGCTCCGTCAAAGCTCACAATGTCGTCTCCGAGTCTGGGAGTGATTGGTATTCCAGCGTCTTAGTATGTGTTCCGCCACTGGGACTATTTGAGAATGTAGGAGGCTTTCAGCGTAGGTTGCTGCCCACTTCGCCTGGTCACAACCAACGGCAGCGCAACGGTCAGATAGCGGTGAACCGAGGACGCGTCTCCTCAGCTCTCCGTCAATGGAAGGAGTCCCTCCATCTTCCATTCAGGCACCTCCCTCCTGTCATCCACCCCCCCCCCCCCGTCACCCCATGTCACCGCTGTGCATCTCGCCCTTCACCCCTGTCATTGAGGAAAGGGGTACGACAGATGTGTCCATCAGAGGGTGGGGCGCAGTGTTCGCGAGAG
>NW_019942894.1:177744-188243 GCF_002910315.2 Salvelinus sp. IW2-2015 | reverse complement strand
GGTCCTACATTCAGCAGAGTTAACCTCACGGTCCTACATTCAGCAGAGTTAACCTCACGGTACTACATTCAGCAGGGTTAACCTCACAGTCCTACATTCAGCAGAGTTAACCTCACGGTCCTACATTCAGCAGAGTTAACCTCTGAGTTTTTTTTGTGAACGCAGTCACTTCCGCAAGGAAGAGAGGCGAGAATGACCAGCTGGCGGACGAGTGGCTCCCTTTACGGACGAGAGGGACCTCATTCGCCACTTGACCTGTCTGTCTCCAACAGACGCTGTGTGATTGCATACTTCGAGCTTGTGACTCGTCCTAAGGCGTATCCCATAAAGAGATACCTCGAAAACGTGTATTAGAAATAGAATCACAAGAGATAAAACAGAGAAGATTCCTTCACCTGTGTTGTTGGGTATTCTGTCTTTGCCATAGGTATCATACGCCTCTCGTTTACTCCCTGTAAAGATAAGGAGACGTAATCTGACTGTTGTTAAACACGAAGTCCACAGAACAGTGGAGAAGGGGTAATAATTACGTTAATTACAGGTTTAACCAGGTGGAGGTGTGTCTTACGGTCTGACAGAACTTCATAGGCCTCAGCCAGCTCCTTAAACTTCCCCTCCGCCTCCTCCTTGTTGTCTGGGTTCTTGTCCGGATGCCATCGCAGAGCCTGCTTCCTGTACCTTCACACACAAACACAGTGACATATTCAATACCACCAGTGACCATTTTCAATAGCTAAATTGTAGGCCTATAAAGGGGCCTCCAAAAAATGTATTACAGCAGCGTCTTACTTTTGAGATGGCAACGTTTGAAGACAAAACTATTCCCTTTTTGGAGGAGACAGCAAAACAGAGGACAAGCCTAAAACTCTATAGGAAACATATGCAGAAGACTGACAGGACACAACATCTGATGCAGGAGACAAAATCTGAGCATTGGGCTTAAAGAAAGAGAGGATCGTTGGTAACTCAATGCCCCTCCAGGAGACAGACAGAGAGAGAGAGACAGACAGACAGAGAGACAGAGAGAGAGAGAGAGGAGAGAGAGAGAGAGAGACTCTCGCGACCTGCGCCCCACCCTCTGATTGACACCTCTGTCGTACCCTTCCCAATGACAGGGGGTGAAGGGCGGATGCACATGCGGTGACATGGGGTGACGGGGGGGTGGGGGGGGAGACAGGGGAGGTGCCTGAATGAAATGGAGGGACTCTCCATCTGACGGAGAGCTGAGGACGCGTCCTCGGTTCACGCGCTATCTGCCGTTGCGCTGGGCCGTTGGTTGGACCAGGCGAAGTGGGCAGCAACCTAACGCTGAAAGCCTCCTCATTCTCAAATAGTCCCAGTCGGAACACAACTCAAGAGCGCTGGAATACCATCACTCCCAGACTCGGAGACCGAACATTGGTGAGCTTTGACGGAGCGCCCCTTGCAAACAGGACAAGGCCGTCCGCTAGTGTAGCCCCGATGAGAGAGAGAATTCCAGCTAACCCTGGTGTGGAAAACCAACAGGTCTGGTTTTATCTTGAACTCAACTTATTGGTTACGGAGAAACGACGTGTCCTCGAAGCGCTGCTCCTGTGTAAGGGAGCAAGCAGGTTAGATGTACGTAGGCGAGACTCTGAGTATCTCAGGGGTGCTAAGTGCCATCTCCATCACACTTGCGAACAAAACAGGGAGTCGGTGCTAGTCTGAAGGAACGGCGAAGGTTATTCCTCGGCTGCATTAGAGGCAACGAGGAAACCTCTGTTAAAATCCTTGCATGGTCGACTGAACTGAACAGGTCGCCTTGTATGACTAGAGTGAGAGACACGTTGAAAGTAAGCATACGGCATGGAACGAAGCTTCATGGCTCTCTGCGTTGCGTCAATGCCCCTTGATAGCTTCCCTTCGGTTAATCAACATTTTTTCTTCTTGCTCTAGTAAACGCCAGAGCGGGGGGGGAGTCTGCCACCATCCGCTCGCTTGTTAAAATCCTCAAAAAGCTCTGTTGAAATAACGGGTGGTTTTTTATAGCGAACTGCAGTCTGTTTGGTGCCGTGGACAAGACCTCCGTCGGTATGGACATAGCGCTGTGTACGTCACGTTCTCGTGTAGCGAGACTCCAATATAGTTCCGAGTTGACTCTCGCTCCATACATCCCGTGGTGCCGGGACACTCCTTTGGTGGCGTTGGAGAAAAGTTACCGTCACATTTTTTTTTTTTTTTTGTCTGTGCTCTTCGCAAGATCGGTCATGGATGCGACAGATACTTTAAAAAAAAATATCTGTGCAGTTGGAAAGACGGCTTTTTGGGGACAGTGCTTGTTGGCACTGAGGGAAGAGCTGGGGCACGGGGGGGGGGTGTTGTAGTGCAGGTCTCCCTCCCCTGTGTAGCAGATGCATAGAGATGAGTGCTGAACGATGGTTTTTAGAAGCTAACAGAACGTTGCCCTCTTCCTTGATTGTGGAGGGGTAGACAAGGTTCTGACGGTACCTAAGTCTACAGGGCCAAGCCAGAAGTCGAAGGCTTCACCTTCCTTTTTTGCAAATTTCACAACTTTTGTCGCATGGTAAGCTCGTCAGAAGGCCAAACTAATCGTTAGCTCGCGAATAGCCTCTTTCCTTGTCTCGAGAGGCTGGACAAGTTGAGCTCTTTGGTGTGGTTAGCTAGTCCTGCAGCTAGTCTAGCAAGGTATAGCTAAGTCTTTGCGGCAAGGGCCTAACCAAGTCTCGATATGCTAGCCTGTGGCGCTAGCTAACACTGAGACTGACATTCAGCAAGTTAACCTCACGGTCCCTACATTCAGTCAGAAGTTAACCTCATACGGTCCTATCATTCAAGCAGAGTTAACCTCACGGGTAACTACATTCATCACGAGTTAACCTCATGCTCCTAACATTCAGCAGAGTTAACCTCCAACGGTTCCTACAATTTTCAGTCGGTTTTCCCTAACTCATCCCTCCAGTCCTGTCTCAGCAATCTATACTCATCCATTCCTACTTCAGTCGCTTTCATTGTTAACCTCTTCGTCTCTACTTCCTGCTCCGTTTTCCACCTCTCGCGGGCTTACTACATCCTCACAATGTTAATCTGCTTCTTGTCTGTCTCTCTCTGTCGTCCTGAGGGATTGAGTGTCACCCATGGATTCTCCTTTAAGCAATGTCAGATGTTTAACCGTTCCGGTCTACATTAGAGAGTTAACCTCTGTCCTCTGCATATGTTCTAGGAGTTGCGTTCTCTGTTGTGTGTCTCAAAAGGGAATGGTTCCTCACGGTCTCCCAAATCATCTTAGCAAGACGTGCTGTATATTTGAGCAGGCCCTTCGGCACAATGCTATGAAAGGTTATGATTGACTGGACTGTTTGAAAAGAAGGCTCGGATGGATTTCCGGAAAGAGACCACAGAAGGAGAGAATTTAAGAGGGGAGCGCCTATGAGTTTGTAAACTAGACATTCTCGCAGAGTTAACCTCACAGTTCTACATTTCCACAAGAGTTAACCGTCTCAGTCTACATTCACAGAGTAACCTCATCGGCCTACATTCAGCGGTCTCATACATTAGGCTCATAGGTCTACTAATTCAGAGAGTTAACCTCATAGTCCCAATTCAGCAGAGTTAACCTCAGTGGTCCCTCATCAGGAGTTAACCAGTCTAATTCAGTTATAGTATTCTAACGCTCATCTGGTCCTACATTCAGCAGAATTGTTCGCCGAAATACAACGGCTCTCAACTTGGATCCTACATCAGAGTTTAAACAGGCCACTCAGCCAGTTAACCTCAGTTCATTAGGATACCTCATGGCACAGTTCCATAACTCTGGTCCATCTTCGCAGAGTTATCACATACTCAGCCGTAACTAGTACCTACTGCGATAACACGGTCTACATTAGCAGAGTTAACTCAGGTCTACCGCTAACAGGTCCACAGCGATTTACCTCATTCTACATTCAGCAGAGTTAACCTAAGTCCACTCAGCAGAGTTACCTCTACGTCCTAACTCAGTCAGATTTACTCAGGACTACATCAGCATTAACCTCACAGTCTACATTCAGCAGAGTTAACCTCACGTCCTACATTCAGCAGAGTTAACCTCACACGTCCTCACATTCAGCAGAGTTAACCTCAGCGGTCCTACATTAGCGACGTTAACAGCTCACGGTACTAATTCAGCAGAGTATAACTCACAGTCCTACATTCAGCAGGAGTTACCTCAACGTCCCTAAACATCAGTCAGAGTTAACCTCATTGGTCCTCCATTCAGCAGAGTTTAACCTCAGGTCCTCACATCAAGCAGAGTATAACCTCATGGTACTACATTCAGCAGAGTTAACCATCCAGGTACTACATTCAGCAGAGTTAACCTCAATGGTCACATTCAGCAGAGCTTAACCTCGACAGTCCTACATTCAGCAGAGTTTAACCTCACGGTCCTACATTCAGCAGAGTTCAACCTCACGTCCTACATCAGCAGAGTTAACCTCATGGTCCCTACCATTCAGCAGAGTTTAACCTCACGTCCTGACATCAGCAGAGTTAACCTCACAGTCCACATTCAGCAGAGGTTAAACCTCATGGTCCTACATTCAGTGCAGAGGTTACCTCACGGTCCTACATTCAGCAGAGTTACCTCACAGTCCTACAATTTCAGCAGAGTTAACCTCACCGTCCTACATTCGCCGAGTTAACCTCACGGTAAACTACATTCAGCAGGTCACACTCATGGTACTACATTCAGCAGAGTTACCTCACAGTCCCTACATTCAGACAAGTTATACCTCATGGTCCTATCATTCAGCCAGAGTTAACCCTCACGTACTACATTCCGGCCAAGTTAACCCACGGTACTCACATTCAGCAGAGTTACTCATGGTCCTACATTCAAGCAGGTTAACCTCATGTCTCTACATACAGCAGAGTTAGACCTCATGGTTCCTACATTCAGCAGAGTTAACCCTCAACGGCTACTACACTTCAGCAGAGTTAAGCCTCGACGTCCTTATCATTCACAGAGTTAACCTGCATGGTCCTACATCAGCAGGGTTAACTCTCATGGTCTAATCACAAGTTACATGCCACATCAGCAGAGTTTAACCTCCATGGTACTACATTCAGCCAGCATTAACCTCACTGTCCTACATTTCAGCAGAGTTAACCTCAGGTCCTACCATTCAGACAGGTTAAACCTATGGTCCTCACATTCAGCAAGTTAGCTCATGTCCTGACAATTCGCAGAGTTAACCTCATGGTCCTACATTCAGCAGAGTTAGACCTCACGTAGTCCGCTACATCAGCGGATGTCGGGTAACCTCACGGTCCTACATCAGCAAGAGTTAACCTCACGTCCTACATTCAGAGGAGTGTAACCTCACGTCACTTAGCATTCAGCAAGATAACCTCACGTCCTACATTCAGCAGAGTTATCACGTCTAATCAGGAGTACTCTCACAAGTTACATTCAAGCAGAAGGTGTAACCTCACGGTCCTACATTCACCAGAGTTAACCTCAGCGGTCCTACATTCAGCCGAGTTAACCTCACGTCCTACATTCAGCAGAGTTAACCTCACAGTCCTACATTCAGCCAGAGTTGACCTCACCGTCCTACATTCAGCAGAGAACGGTACATATCCTCATGGTCCTACATTCAGCAGAGTTAACCTCCGAAGGTACTAATCAGCAAGTTAGACTCATGGTCCTACAGTCAGGCAGTTAACCTCATGTCCTACATTCAGCAGAGTTGAACCCTCATGGTCACTTTCATCAGCAAGGTACCTCACGGTACTATTCAGCAAGTCTACCCTCACGTGCCACATCAGCAGAGGGTTAAGCCTCATGGTCTACATTCAGCAGTAGTTAACCTCCACGGTACTACATAAGCAGAGTAACCTCACAGTACTACAGTAGCGAGTTTAACCTACCGGTACTTACAGTTCAGCCAGAGTAACCGCTATGGGTCACTAATCGGCAGGGTTAACCTCATGGTCCTTACAATTCAGCAGAGCTTAACCTCCGGTCCCTACATTCAGCAGAGTTAACCTCACGTACACATTCATTAACATGGTCTACGCGAGAGTTACCCTCAGGATCCTACAGTTCAGACAATAACCGGTCAGCAGGTCTGACCATCACAGGTACCGTACTACTTCAGCAGGGTTAACCTCACAGTCCACATTCAGCAGAGTTAACCTCACGGTCCTACATTCAGCAGAGTTAACCTCTGAGTTTTTTTTGTGAACGCAGTCACTTCCGCAAGGAGAGAGGCGAGAATGACCAGCTGGCGGCGAGTGGCTCCTTTACGGACGAAAGGGACCTCATTCGCCACTTGACACTGTCTGTCTCCAACAGACGCTGTTGATTGCATACTTCGAGCTTGTGACTCGTCCTAAAGTGCCGTATCCCATAAAGAGATACCTCGAAAACGTGTATTAGAAATAGAATCACAAGAGATAAAACAGAGAAGATTCCTTCACCTGTGTTGTTGGATTCTGTCTTTGCCAATAGTTCATCAACGCCTCTCGTTTACTCCCTGTAAAGATATGAGACGTAATCTGACTGTTGTTAAACACGAAGTCCACAGAAAGTGGAGAAGGGGTAATATTACGTATTTACAGGTTTAACCAGGTGGAGGTGTGTCCTTACGGTCTGACAGACTTCATAGGCCTCAGCCAGCTCCTTAACTTCCCCTCCCGCCTCCTCCTTGTTGTTGGGTTCTTGTCCGGATGCCATCGCCAGAGCCTGCTTCTGTACCTTCACCACAAACACAGTGACATATTCAATACACACAGTGACCATTTTCAATAGCTAAATTGTAGGCCTATAAAGGGGCCTCCAAAAAATGTATTACCAGCAGCGTCTTACTTTTGAGATGGCAACGTTTGAAGACAAAACTATTCCTTTTTGGAGGAGAACAGAAAACAGAGGACAAGCCTAACCTCTATAGAACATATGCAAGAAGACTGACAGGACACAACATCTGATGCGCAGGAGACAAAATCTGAGGCATTGGGCTTAAAAAACGGAGAGGATCGTTGTACCATATGCCCCCTCCAGAGACAGACAGAGAGAGAGAGACAGACAGACAGAGAGACAGAGAGAGAGAGAGAGGAGAGGAGAGAGAGAGAGACAGAGAGACAGAGAGAGAGAGAGAGAGAGAGAGAGAGGAGAGAGGAGAGAGGAGAGAGAGAGAGAGAGAAGAGAGAAGACAGAGACAGAGAGAGACAGAGAGAGAGAGAGAGAGAGAGAGAGGAGAGAAGAGAGAGAGAGAGAGAGAGAGAGAGAGAGAGGAGAGAGAGAGAGAGAGGGAGAGAGAGAGAGAGAGAGAGAGAGAGAGAGAGAGAGAGACGAGAAGAGGAGAGAGAGAGAGAGAATGAGAGAGAGGAGAGGGAGAGAGAGAGAGAGAGAGAGAGAGAGAGCAGAGAGAGAGAGAGAGAGAGAGGAGAGAAGAGAGAGAGAGAGAGAGAAGAGAGAGAGAGCGAGAGAGAAGAGCAGAGAGAGAGAGGAGAGAGAAGAGAGAGAGACGAGGAGAGAGAGAGAGAGACAGAGACAGAGACAGAGAGACAGAGAGACAGAGAGAGAGAGAGAGAGAGAGAGAGAGAGAGGAAGAGAGAGAGAGAGAGGAGAGAGAGAGAGAGAGAGAGGGAAAGAGAGACGGATGGGATGAATCATCCTATCGAAACGTGAGTCATGAACGGAGACACTCCAAATGGCACACTATTCCCTAGTGCAACTTCCCTGTCTGGCGTTGTCAAAAGTAGTGCACTATGTAGGGAATAGGTGCCATAGGACCTGGCTAAAGTAGTGCACTATGTAGGGAATAGGGTGCCATAGGCTCTGGTCAAAAGTACTGCACTATGTAGGATATAAGAGTGCCATAGGCTCTGCTAAAGTAGTGCACATGTAGGGAATAGGGTATAATTTGGGATACACATGATAATTTATGTCTAAAAGGTTCTGTGTCTGTCCAGTAACTCTATCAGTCTGTGTGGTTGAGCTATCAATAGCTACTGTAAGAAAATACAGATAAACCAGACCAGTCTACTATTTAACCTATACAGATAAACCAGACAGTTCTACTATTTAAACCTATACAGATAAACAGACCAGTCTACTAGTTTACCTATACATGATACGATACCAGACCATCTACTATTTAACATATACAGATAAACCAGACCAGTCTACTATTTAACCTATACATATACAGATAACCAGACCAGTCTACATTTTAACTATACATAAACCAGACCAGTCTACTATTAACTTATACAGATAAACCAGACCAGTCTACTATTTAACCTCTACAGATAAACCAGACCATCTACTATTTAACCGATACAGATAAACCAGACCAGTCTACTATTAACTTATACAGATAAACCAGACCAGTCTACTATTTTACCTATCAGATAAACCAGAACCAGTCTACTATGTAACCTATACAGATAACCAGACAGTCTACTATTTAACCTATAAGCTATACAGATAAACCAGACAGTCTACTATTTAACCTATACAGATAAAACCAGACAGTCTACTATTAACCTATAACTATACACGATAAACCAGACCAGTCTACTATTTAACCATAACTACACCGAATAACCAGACCAGTCTACTATTAACCTATAAATTACAGATAAACCAGACCAGTCTACTATTTAACCTATAACTTACAGATAAACAGACAGTCTTACTATAAATCCTATACAGATAAAACACACCTATCTACTATTTAACTCTATAACATACAGATAAACCAGACCAGTTCCATTTACACCTATACTATAGACTAACCAACCATCTATATTTAACCTATAAGATAAACCAGACCATCACTATTTAACCTATAAATATACAGATAACCAGACCAGTCTTACATTTAACCTAACAGATAAACCAGACCATCTACTATTAACCTATACAGATAAACAGACCAGTCTACTATTAAACCTATAACTACACAGATAAACCAGACCAGTCTACTATTTAACTCGATATCAATATACAGATAAACCAGACCCCAGTCCTCTATTTAACCTATACACTAACACGCCATCACTTTACTATACAGATAAAACCCACAGATCTACTATTTAACCTATTAACAGATAAAAACACACCAGTCTACTATTACTATAATATACATAAAACCAGCCAGTCTACTATAACCTTAAATATACGATAAGACAGCAGTCTATATTTAACTATAACCTATACAGAAAATAAAGCCAGACCACGTTTGTCTACTATCTAACTTCTAAATATAACAGAAGAAACCAGACAGTCTACTTATTTAACCTAAATAGTACAGAAACCAACCAGTTACTATTTAAACCCTATAACTAACAATAAATCCGACCAGTCTACTATCTAACTATAATATACAGATAAACCAACCATCCACTATTAACTATACAATAACCAGACCAATGCTACTTTAACTTACAGATACAACCCAACGCAGCTCTACTTTTAACTTGTACGATAAACCCAGACAGTCTACTATTTTAAACTATAGCCTAAACAGATAACCACACCAGTCTACTATTTAACGCTATACAGTCGATAACCAGACCATGTCCATTACGACTATACAGACCACAGTACTATATAACATATCACAGATAACCAGACCGTCTACTATTCTAAACCTTATATCCATACGATAAAAACCAGACCGTCTACTATTACCTTACAGATAAACCACGACAGTCTTACTATGTAACCTATACTAAGATAACCAGACCTTATGCTAACTTAATACCTATACAGATAACACAACACAGTCTACCTATTAACCTATACAGATAAACCAGACCAAGTCTACTAGTAACCTAAAACTTACAGATAAACAGACCATCTACTATTGAACGATACAAATACAGACCAAGTCTACACTATTAACTACTACAGATAAAACCGCCAGAACCTGTCTACTATTTACTACTACGATACGATAAACCAGACTCGATTGCTACTTATTTAAACCATACTATACAATCCAACCAGATCTATTATTACCATAAAAAAAGACCAGTCTCAGCTATTTACCTATACATACAGATAACCAACCAGTCAGCTATTAACCTATACTATCAGATAACCAGGACCAGTCTACTATTAACCTATAACTAATACACGATAAACCAGACCAGTCTACTATTGACCTTATAACTATACAAAAACCAAGACCAGTCTACTATTTAACCTATAACTATACAGTAAACAACCAGCTACTATGTAACCTATAACTATACAATAAACCAGACCAGTCTACTATTTAACCTATAACTATACAATCCAAAGCCTTACTTAACCTATAACTCAGATAAACGCCATTACTATTTAACCTATACAATACGATAACAGCAGTTACTATTTACCTATACCAGCTAACACCAGACCAGTCTACTATTTACCTATAACTAAAGATTAAACCAAACCGTCTAGTATTTAACCTATAAAATCATACCAGCACATTGTACTTAAGCCTATACACGATAAACCAGAACCAGTCTTACTATTT
>NW_019942894.1:166176-177719 GCF_002910315.2 Salvelinus sp. IW2-2015 | reverse complement strand
CAGAGACAGAGAGACAGAGAGAGAGAGAGAGGAGAGAGAGAGAGAGAGAGAGAGAGAGGAGAGAGAGAGAGAGAGAGAGAGTAGAGAGAGAGAGAGAGAGAGAGAGAGGAGAGAGAGAGAGAGAGAGAGAGAGAGAGAGAGAGAGAGAGACGAGAGAGAGAGAGAGAGAGAGAGAAGAGAGAGAGGAGAGAGGGAGAGAGAGAGAGAGAGAGAGAGAGAGAGAGAGAGAGAGAGAGAGAGAGAGAGAGGAGAGAGAGAGAGAGAGAGAGAGGAGAGAGAGAGAGAGAAGAGAGAGAGAGAGAGGAGAGGAGAGAGAGACAGAGAGAGAGAGAGGAGAGAGAGAGAGACAGAGACAGAGAGGACAGAGAGAGCAGAGAGACAGAGAGAGAGAGAGAGAGAGAGAGAGAGAGAGAGAGAGGAGAGAGAGAGGAGAAGAGAGGAGAGAGGGAGGAGAGAGACGGATGGGGAATATCATCCTTTCGAAACGGTGAGTCATGAAACGGAGACTACATCCCAAATGGCACACTATTCCCTAGTGCACTTCCCTGTCTGGCGTTGTCAGAAAGTAGTGCACTATGGTGAATGGTGCCATAGGACCTGGTCTAAAAGTAGTGCACTATGTAGGGAATAGGGTGCCATAGGGCTCTGGTCAAAAGTACTGCACTATGTAGGAATAGAGTGCCATAGGCTCTGGTCTAAGTAGTGCACTATGTAGGGAATAGGGTATAATTTGGGATACACATGAGTAATTTATGTCTAAAAGGTCTGTGTCTGTCCAGTAACTTATCAGTCTGTGTGGTTGAGCTATCAATAGCTACTGTAAGAAAATACAGATAACCAGACCAGTCTACTATTTAACTATACAGATAAACAGCCAGTCTACTATTAACTATACAGATAAACCAGACCAGTCTACTATTTACCTATACATATACAGATAAACCAGACCAGTCTACTATTTAACTATACAGATAACCAGACCAGTCTACTATTTAACCCTATACATATACGATAAACCAGACCAGTCTACTATTTAACCTATACGATAACCAGACCAGTCTACTATTAACTTATACAGATAAACCAGACCAGTTCTACTATTTAACCATACAGATAATCCAGAACCATGCAGAACCTATTTAATAACCTATAACTATACAGATAAACCAGACCAGTCTACTATTTAACCTATAACTATACAGATAAACCAGACCAGTCTACTAGTTAACCTATAAATATACAGATAAACCAGACCAGTCTACCAGTCTATCTGACCCCTAGATGTTGTGTACACCTCCCCAAAGCAGCTTGTCAATGTTCTGACCCCTAGATGTTGTGTACACCTCCCCAGAGCAGCTTGTCAATGTTTTGACCCCTAGATGTTGTGTACAGCTCCCCAAAGCAGCTTGTCAATGTTTTGACCCCTAGATGTTGTGTACACCTCCCCAAAGCAGCTTGTCAATGTTTTGACCCCTAGATGTTGTGTACAGCTCCCCAAAGCAGCTTGTCAATGTCTAAATGTATGTTGTTGATTTTTTTAACTGTATAGCTTTGTGTTTTATATTGTTAATGTGTCTGAAAACCCTTTGTATGCTGCTATTTTGGTCAGGTCTGTCTTGTACAAGAGATATTTAATCTCAATAAGACTAACCTGGTCAAGTAAAATATAGTATGAATCCTGTACTTACGCCTTCTTGATGTCCTCCGGAGAGGCGCTTCGTGACACTCCCAGAACATTATAATAATCCACCATGTCTTCCTCACTCACCCCCACTGCAACTGTGGACGACAACAACAACAACAACGTCATCAGAGTAGAATACACTCGAGTAGTTTCTCATAGACATCAAGTGGTCTGTGAACGAATCTGTTTAGACCCTTTATTGAAACTGTAGGACCCATCTGATCTCATATAGAGGCGGCAGGTAGCCTAGTGGTTAGAGCGTTGGACTTGTAACCGAAAGGCAGGTAGCCTAGTGGTTAGAGCGTTGGACTTGTAACCGAAAGGTAGGTAGCCTAGCGGTTAGAGCGTTGGACTTGTAACCGAAAGGTAGGTAGCCTAGTGGTTAGAGCGTTGGACTTGTAACCGAAAGGTAGGTAGCCTAGCGGTTAGAGCGTTGGGTCAGTAACCCGAAAGGATGCTGGATCGAATCCCTGATCTGACGAGGTAAAAAGGCCAAACACGAGGCCAAACACAGAAACAGACAACCTAGACATACAACATAGAATGCCCACTCAGATCACACCCTGACCAAACCAAACATACAAAGCAATCTATGGTCAGGGCGTGACATCTTTAACTTATTCAAAATTCAAATCAACGGTTGTTTTCTTTCTTTGTATTATCTTCTACCAGATCTATGTGCGTGACACCTTCTTTACTGTAAGTGTGTGTCCCATTTCATCTCATCTTGTGACTAAAAAGCTTAAGATTATAATAGGATAACTTATTAAAGGAGCAATCTGTGAGAATTATTACTGTTCAATGGTATTTTCTTTTACATTTTTTGTAATGCCTTATGAGTTTAGTGGGCTACAAGTCTAGTTGTATTACTGTATTAATACACTGTTACTGGGCCACTAGTCTAGTTGTATTACTGTATTAATACACTGTTACTGGGCCACTAGTCTAGTTTATACTGTATTAATACACTGTTACTGGGCCACTAGTCTAGTTGTATTACTGTATTAATACACTGTTACTGGGCCACTAGGCTAGTTGTATTACTGTATTAATACACTGTTACTGGGCACTAGTCTAGTTGTATTACTGTATTAATACACTGTTACTGGCCACTAGTCTAGTGTATTACTGTATTAATACACTGTTACTGGGCCACTAGTCTAGTGTATTACTGTATTAATACACTGTTACTGGGCCACTAGTCTAGTTGTATTACTGTATTAATACACTGTTTACTGGGCCACTAGTCTAGTGTATTACTGTATTAATACACTGTTACTGGGCCACTAGTCTAGTTGTATTACTGTATTAATACACTGTTACTGGCCACTAGTCTAGTTGTATACTGTATTAATACACTGTTACTGGGCCACTAGTCTAGTTGTATACTGTATTAAACACTGTTACTGGGCCACTAGTCTAGTTGTATACTGTATTAATACACTGTTACTGGGCCACTAGTCTAGTTGTATTACTGTATTAATACACTGTTACTGGGCCACTAGTCTATTGTATTACGTATTAATACACTGTTACTGGGCCACTAGTCTAGTTTATTACTGTATTAATACACTGTTACTGGGCCACTAGTCTAGTTGTATTACTGTATTAATACACTGTACTGGGCCACTAGTCTAGTTTGTTACTGTATTATACACTGTTACTGGGCCACTAGTCTAGTTGTATTACTGTATAATACACTGTTACTGGGCACTAGTCTAGTTGTATTACTGTATTAATACACTGTTACTGGGCCACTAGTCTAGTTGTATTACTGTATAATACACTGTTACGGGCCACTAGTCTAGTTGGTATTACTGTATTAATAGTACTGTTACTGGGCCACTAGTCTAGTGTATTACTGTATTAATACACTGTTACTGGCCACTAGTCTAGTTGTATTACTGTATTAATACACTGTTACTGGGCCACTAGTCTAGTTGTATTACTGTATTAATACACTGTTACTGGGCCACTAGTCTAGTTGTATTACGTATTAATACCTGTTACTGGGCCACTAGTCTAGTTGTGATTACTGGTATTAATACACTGTTACTGGGCCACTAGTCTAGTTGTATTACTGTATTAATACACTGTTACTGGGCCACTAGTCTAGTTGTATTACTGTATTAATACACTGTCTATGGGCCACTAGTCTAGTTGTATTACTGTATTAATACACTGTTACTGGGCCACTAGTCTAGTTGTATTACTGTATTAATACACTGTTACTGGCCACTAGTCTAGTGTATTACTGTATAATACACTGTTACTGGGCCACACTAGTCTAGTTGTATACTGTATTAATACACTGTTACTGGGCCACTAGTCTAGTATGTATTACTGTATTAAACACTGTTACTGGGCCACTAGTCTAGTGTTATTACTGTATTAAACACTGTTACTGGGCACTAGTCTAGTGTATTACTGTATTAATACACTGTTACTGGCCACTAGTCTAGTTGTATTACTGTATTAATACACTGTTACGGGCCACTAGTCTATTGTATTACTGTATTATACACTGTTACTGGCCACTAGTCTAGTTGTATTACTGATTAAATACACTGTTACTGGCCACTAGTCTAGTTGTATTACTGTATTAATATACTGGTTACTGGGCCACTAGTCTAGTTGTATTACTGTATTAATACACTGTTACTGGGCCACTAGTCTAGTTGTATTACTGTATTAATACACTGTTACTGGGTCACTAGTCTAGTTGTATTACTGTATTAATACACTGTTGATGTTTCCTTATTTTATTTAACCTTAATTTATCTTTTGCCTTCAACTGGTGGGATATGACTCATGGGCTCATGCATCTACAATGACTAATGATATCATTCGGAGAGGACCGTTATGTAGCCCGTGTCAATCTTTCCAGCACCAACAGAATAAACCGCTGACAGTTGGGCCTGTGAGGTAAACTAATGACAGTGACCATCCACGGGTATTCCCCCTGAGGTTGGCAATGTGCCTCTGAGTTCTCTGGAAGCCCGACACAATATTATTTGGTTATTTCCAGCTCCTCCCGAGAGAGACCTGACATATGACAGCTGCCACCAACACACACACACACACATACACACATGCTTCAGGCCGCCGGAGCTAGGGTGTGAGATTTAAATGGTATGTTACACTTGAAAATTGGAGCGTTTCAGACTAGACAAATGTTTCAATTTTAAGACGTGGACACATTGTAACTAAATATTGCCTAATATGTTAAGCGTGTAGGGAACCGAACATTGGAATGGCGATGTATATGGTTTGGACCGAGCTGAAAGAGAAAGACAACTGGTAGGCTACATAACTTGACAGAAAGTCCACACGCAACAAAAAAAACAATAAGCCTACGCATGAAAGGATAATGAATATGGATAGCCTACTGTACCTTTTTAGGAGTACCAGCAACTCCTTTCGGTGTCTCAATTTCTCTTAAAAATTTGAAATTAATTATTACGGAAAGCTTCTGGAATGCGCTTCGAGACAGGCGAACAGAGGTGGGTCCAACTGTCCACGGAAGAATTATACAGTAATTTCAGAATGTCTAAAGGCTACTATAGTGAATTCCCACGATATGAGTTGCCCGTATTCCTCTGTGGCCTGGCCCGCACCATAACGCCGCAGTCCCCCTGCCTCGACACCTCACCCGTCTCTTGGTATATCTCCACATGACCACGTCACAATCAGCTGAGCGCCGACAGAGGAAAATAGAACGTCTAGAACATGCCAGTGTTTTACCACTACACTTCTCCCCGCCCTGTCTGCTACTTGCATTGGGATAAATGTAGGTCTACAAATTACTTTGATGATAGCAATTTTACTAGTAAAAAAAAATAAAAAATATCGGCATTTAGGCAACTAACCCAACTCAAGGGAACATAACTAAACGTAATCCCTTATACCAGAGTGAACTGAATTAGACACAGTACCAAACATTTTAATTTGACAGCTATATACCTCCATGATTTATTATACAAAAATGCTTCATGTAAGGATTTAATTAAGCATAATTCCTACAAATTTTGATTTGGCAGTAATGCTAAAAGTAAACAACAGTTCAAGAGCCATTTCCACACAGGCTGTTGATAGTAGACTCAAAGTCCTTCAGTGGTGACTGCTGCCATCTAGTGGCTGGATGAAGAAATGGCAGAAGGACACATTTACATTTACATCATTTAGCAGACGCTCTTATCCAGAGCGACTTACAAATTGGAAAGTTCATACATATTCATCCTGGTCCCCCCGTGGGGAATGAACCCACAACCCTGGCGTTGCAAGCGCCATGCTCTACCAACTGAGCCACACGGGACACCTTATGGATCTGGAACGACAGGGCCCTCATCGACCACTATCGGTGGTAACAGAGCGTTAGCCCTTAGTTTAGGGATCCCCATTATTCCTGTAGTTAGACCTTTCCCGGTTCACGCTCTGGATAGTCGACCATTAGGGTCGGGGCTAATCAGGGAAGCCCCCATCTCCCTGGCCATGGAGACGCAGGGGGGTCACGAGGAGAAAATCAGTCTCTTCCTCATTGACTCTCCTGCGTTTCCCGTGGTACTAGGCCTTCCCTGGTTAGCTCGTCATAACCCCACTATTTCCTGGCAACAGAGGGCTCTCACGGGGTGGTCGCGAGAGTCTTCGGGGAGGTGTGTAGGGGTTTCCGTTGGTGCTACCACGGTGGAAAGTCCAGACCAGGTCTCCACCATGCGCATCCCCCCAGAATATGCTGATTTGGCTCTCGCCTTCTGTAAAAAGAAGGCGACTCAATTACCACCTCATCGACGGGGGGATTGTGCGATAAATCTCCTGGCAGATGCTGCGCTTCCCAGGAGTCACGTGTATCCCCTGTCGCAAGCGGAGACGGTGGCTATGGAGACATATGTCTCTGAATCCCTGCGTCAGGGGTACATTCGGTTCTCCATTTCACCCGCCTCCTCGAGTTTCTTTTTTGTGACGAAGAAGGATGGAGGTCTACGCCCGTGTATTGACAATAGAGGTCTCAATCAAATCACGGTGAGGTACAGTTACCCGCTACCTCTTATCGCCACGGCGATTGAGTAAATGCATTGGGCGAGCTTCTTCACGAAACTGGATCTTCGGAGTGCGTATAACCTGGTGCGTATCCGGGAGGGAGACGAGTGGAAGACAGCGTTTAGTACCACTTCAGGGCATTATGAGTACCTCGTCATGCCGTACGGGTTGATGAATGCTCCATCAGTTTTCCAATCCTTTGTAGATGAGAGGAGGACCAGGGACCTGCACCGGCAGGGTGTAGTGGTGTATATCGATGACATTCTGATCTACTCCGCTACACGCGCCGAGCATGTGTCCTTGGTACGCAAAGTACTTGGACGACTGTTGGAGCATGACCTGTACGTCAAGGCTGAGAAATGCCTGTTTTTTCAGCAGGCCGTCTCCTTCCTAGGGTATTTCATTTCCACATCAGGGGTGGAGATGGAGAGTGACCGCATTGCAGCCGTGCGTAATTGGCCGACTCCCACCACGGTAAAGGAGGTTCTTTTAGGGTTTGCCAATTACTACCGGAGTTTTATCCGGGGTTTTGGCCAGGTGGCTGTTCCCATTACCTCACTGGTGAAGGGGGGTCCCGTACGGTTGCAGTAGTCGGCTGAGGCGGACAGGGCTTTTCGGCTCCCGTGCTGGCCCATCAGGATCCCTCTTTGGCGTTCATAGTGGAGCTGGCCGCGTCCGAGGCTGGGATAGGAGCCGTGCTCTCACAGCGCTCGGGTACGCCACCAAAACTCCGCCCCTGTGCTTTCTTCTCGAAGAAGCTCAGCCCAGCGGAGCGTAACTATGATGTGGGGGACCGGGAGCTGTTGGCTGTGGTTAAACCGTTGAAGGCGTGGAGACATTGGCTTGAGGGGGCTAAACATCCTTTCCTCATCTGGACTGACCACCGCAACCTGGAGTACATCCGGGGAGCAAGGAGAGTGAATCCTCGTCAGGCAAGGTGGGCCATGTTCTTTACCCGTTTTGTGTTTACCCTGCCTTACAGACCAGGTTCCCAGAATACGAAGGCAGACGCACTGTCCCGGCTGTATGATACGGAGGAGCAGCCCATGGATCAGACTCCCATATTCCCGGCCTCTTGCCTGGTAGCGCCGGTCGTGTGGGAGCTGGACACGGACATTGAGCAGACGTTGCGTACAGAGCCCGCTCCCCTCCAGTGTCCGGTCGGGCGTATGTACGTTCCGGTTTGCTGTCCGTGACCAGTTGATCTATGGGGCCCACACGTCACCCTCCTCTGGTCATCCGAGGATGGGTCGGACGGTGCGCTGTCTGACTGGGAAGTACTGGTGGCCCACCTTGGCTAAGGACGTGAGGGTCCATGTTTCCTCCTGCTCGGTGTGTGC
Organism: Salvelinus sp. IW2-2015; assembly: GCF_002910315.2. Taxonomy (NCBI): domain Eukaryota; kingdom Metazoa; phylum Chordata; class Actinopteri; order Salmoniformes; family Salmonidae; genus Salvelinus; species Salvelinus sp. IW2-2015. The sequence goes on along the minus strand of NW_019942894.1, from coordinate 169,658 downwards.
CCAGTGTAAGGCTCCGAGACACCTGCCCAGAGGTAAGCTACACCCCTTACCCGTTCCACAACGACCTTGGTCACACCTGTCTGTGGATTTTTTAACTGATCTACCTCTTTCACAGGGAAACATTACGATCCTGGTCGTTGTGGATCGTTTCTCTAAGTCCTGTCATCTCCTCCCTCTGCCCGGTCTCCCTACGGCCCTACAGACTGCGGAGGCCCTGTTTACTCACGTCTTCCGGCACTACGGGGTGCCTGAGGATATAGTTCACGTCGAGAGTCTGGAAGGCGTTCATGGAACGTCTGGGGGTCTCGATCAGCCTTACCTCGGGTTTTCACCCCGAGAGTAACGGGCAGGTAGAGAGGGTCAACCAGGATGTGGGCAGGTTTCTGCAGTCCTATTGCCAGGACCGGCCCCCTTTGTCATCGAGGGGGCCCCGGCGTACTCCGTTCGTTCCATCCTGGATTCGAGGCGTTGGGCAGGGGGCCTTCAGTACCTCGTGGAGTGGGAGGGGTAAGGTCCGGAGGAGAGGTTCTGGGTCCTGGTTGCGGATGTTTTGGACCCCGAACTGCTACGGGAGTTTCACCGTCGCCGGCCGGATCGCCCTGCGCCTCGCCCTCCGGGTCGTCCACGAGGCCGGTGTCGGCACACCGCTGGAGCCGCGCGTCAAGGCTCCTCTCCTTGTTCAGGCGGCGTTCGGCGATCGACGTCAACGGATTTCTAGCCATCGCCGCTCCATTTCTCATATGTCCATTTGTTTTGTCTTGTTCCATACACACCTGGTTTTCATTCCCCGATCAATCTACATGTATTTAGTCCTCTGTTCCCCATCATGTCTTTGTGTGTAATTGTTTATTGTTACGTGGGATATTTGTCAGGTGCTGCACTTTTGTTATTAGACCGTGTTTTTGGCACTAGTATGTTTTATGTGCTGTCGTTGTTGACCGGTATTAAAGTGCACCTGTTTATTATACTCCGCTCTCCTGCACTTGACTTCGCCTCCCATATGCCTAACCCTAGCAGACATAAAGCCAGTTCTACTCTAGTAGACTTCAAACCTGTTCTAGTCTAGCAGACAATGACATAAAACAATGTTCTTTGAAGCTGCAGCCTGCACTTATCAAAGCATGAGTTCTTACGAGCTGCTTATTTGAAAGTCATAATAATCATCTTTGAGACTAAAAATAACCACATACAGATGAGTTGGTTTATGATGCGTTTATTGAGAACCCTGACACAATATGACAAGATGTAGCAGAGACTGTTAACACTGCATTGGGGAATGTGTTGCTGTCATGTTAAGTGTAGGCCTCCAGCAGTGTTGGAATGTAGGGTGACAAACGCCTAGTTTGTTTAACCCTTTAATATTCCTCTCCCTCCTCATCCTCTTCTCCCACGCTGTCAGTGCCCACCTCTTCATARTCCTTCTCCAGRGCTGCCATGTCTTCYCTGGCCTCAGAGAACTCTCCCTCCTCCATGCCCTCACCAACGTACCAGTGCACGAAGGCTCTCTTGGCATACATCAGGTCAAACTTGTGGTCCARACGGGCCCAGGCCTCAGCGATRGCTGTGGTGTTRCTCAGCATGCACACAGCCCTCTGGACCTTGGCCAGGTCTCCTCCAGGAACCRCCGTAGGGGGCTGGTAGTTGATACCCACCTTGAAGCCAGTGGGACACCAGTCCACAAACTGGATGSTSCKYTTGGTYTTKATGGCAGCGATGGCAGAGTTGACATCTTTGGGAACAACGTCRCCACGGTACAGGAGACAGCAGGCCATGTATTTGCCGTGACGAGGGTCACACTTCACCATCTGATTGGCTGGCTCGAAGCAGGCGTTTGTGATGTCAGCGACTGACAGCTGCTCATGATAGGCCTTCTCAGCTGAGATGACTGGGGCATAGGTAGCCAGAGGGAAGTGGATACGGGGGTAGGGCACCAAGTTGGTCTGGAACTCTGTCAGATCAACATTCAGGGCTCCATCGAATCGCAGGGAGGCAGTGATGGAGGAGACGATCTGGCCAATGAGCCTGTTGAGGTTGGTGTACGAGGGACGCTCAATATCGAGGTTCCTGCGGCAGATATCATAGATGGCCTCATTGTCCACCATGAAGGCACAGTCAGAGTGTTCCAGGGTGGTGTGRGTGGTCAGGATAGAGTTGTARGGCTCCACCACAGCCGTGGACACCTGGGGAGCTGGGTAAACGGCGAACTCCAGCTTAGACTTCTTTCCGTAGTCSACAGACAGACGTTCCATCAGCAGGGAGGTGAAACCAGAACCGGTGCCTCCTCCAAAGCTGTGGAAGATGAGGAATCCCTGGAGTCCAGTGCACTGGTCAGCCTGAATGGAGAAATGGTACAATAACATCATTACATATGTTACGTTAGTAAGAATAAAATGGAGAACCTGTTCTCATTTTCTACCTAGAACCATAAAAGGGTTTTTTGCTTGTCCGTTTAGAAGATCCCTTTAATGGTTCCAGGTAGAACCTTATTACCCTACAAATAACCTTTTTAGAACATGTTAAAACCCATCTAGAACCCTGTCTCTTTAGCAGACCCCTAGTTAGAACTCTATGTTATCGAGAATGATGACTCACCAGTTTGCGTGTCCTGTCCAGAACCAGGTCAATGATTTCTTTGCCAATGGTGTAGTGACCGCGGGCGTAGTTGTTGGCAGCATCTTCCTTACCCGTAATGAGCTGCTCAGGGTGGAACAGCTGGCGATAGGTACCTGTCCTCACCTCATCTGAAAGACAAAGGTATATTCCAAATGTCAGAATATTGCAAATATGAGAATATCCAAGTATTTGGAATATTCGGAAATCCTAATATCTGAATATTTCGAATATCTTTGGACAGAATATCAAAACAGCACATTCAAAGATGGGCTTTCTCTAGTATGTCTCATCTTACCGATGACAGTGGGCTCCAGATCAACGAAGATGGCACGGGGGACATGTTTTCCGGCTCCGGTCTCACTGAAGAAGGTGTTGAAGGAGTCGTCTCCACCTCCACAAGTCTTGTCACTGGGCATCTGTCCGTCTGGCTGGATCCCATGCTCCAGGCAGTACAGCTCCCAACAGGCGTTACCCATCTGGACTCCGGCTTGGCCCACATGCATAGAGATACACTCACGCTGAAAGAGAGAGGCGGTACAAGAGATCAACCACATGGAAACTTGAATCAAATCAGGTGTATACACATTTATGACAGTGAAGTGTTGGAGTGTTGAAGGAGTGGATTGATAAAATAAAAAGTTGAAAGCCATTTCAGACAGTCTCGATTTTATTGTATCGCTGCAAATACAATCATTAATATATTACTGTAAGATCCCTATTGAAAGTGAAAGTCAAATCTGAAGAATAAATAATTAAATAAATACAGGAGGGATATGGTCACCCATTAAGAAAAATTCAATTTATGCCAAGTCATTGGCTACACTAGGCTATCCCGGTTGGATTCGGCTAAAAAGTGTGACCACCATCTT
>NW_019942894.1:158676-163676 GCF_002910315.2 Salvelinus sp. IW2-2015 | reverse complement strand
GTAGAAGGCTGCGTGAGACTCAAAGCCGCGGTTCCTGGTTAGAGTCCAGTAGTACGGCCTGGCGTCTCTGTGAGACCTGCGTAGACGCCTGGCGTCCTGGGGAACTGGTAGACGCCTGCATCCTGGTGGAGCCCATAGACGCCTGGGCTCCTGGTGAGACGACGCGGTCCAAGGCCAGATTAATGAACATAGCATGGGGGTGGCCTCTTTCAAACAACAACTTGGTGTGCTGCTTGCAGTCTAAGGACTCTTAGCTTTTCTCACCTGACTATAGAAATACCTCATGGTAGAAGCTGCAATCTATTTTTCTCTCAAGACAGTGTCTCACCCTATGTATTCTCTGTGCAAATGTATCTCATAACGCCACGCAAGTAGCCCACAACCTACCCTTTACAACTCCAAAATATCAATCTAAGAGGCAACCTAAATCAAGGAAGTAACCATCAAGTGCTACATTAGCTATTTCGAGTCTACATCCAAAGATCTCCATACATCCATCTAGCGCTATCATCCATCTGACCACAGTCCAGAGTCCATACATACATCACTTCACTACATCCCTATCATCTACATCCTACATCCATCATCTACATCCATCCATCTACATCCAATTCATCTACATCCAATCATCTAACCCAGATCTAACCAATACCATCCCAATCATCCTACATCCATTGTCACCTCTAACAAGAATCCGATCACGTGCTACACCTACCAATCCGCAGTCATTCGATACTATCTTCGATCAATCCAGTCATACTGACGCATGCGATCGCTACATCAACAGGTCTACAGTCCATCTCCTACAATCCATCTCCCTGACATCCCATCTCCCGGTCCTAAAATCATCCTCTACAGTTAACCAATCATTCACAGCACCAATCTCTAACATTCCAGTATCATCCTACAACATCCCATCATCACATCCATCGATATCCTACAACCCCACATCCAATACTAGACTCCACCAGTCCTCACACCAATCACCAAATCAACAACCATCCATACACCACACCATCCACATCCACAATACTACACATACCAAATCCCACAACCTACTACACTACCACTACCACCACAATAACCTACCACACCACTACACAATCCCAATCCAATCCATACACACTTATGACCATCCACAATTACTAACCACAGTCAAACAAATCAGACTATCTGACCGACCAGAATCATCTAATCCATCATCTACATCCATCATCTACATCCATCTCAAATGACACCTCGCCTTCACACCTCAGCAATAACCACCAAATCATGACAAATCCATCCATTTACACCAATCCAATCAACGCACTCAAAAAGTCCACTGCAATCAAGTAAATCACATCCTCCTAATAACCATCCAAAGACCAAACAGTCACAATCACCCTTCTACATCCTACATTATCATCTACATCCTACATCATCTACATCTACATCCATCACCTGAATCCTACATCCATCATCTACATCCTACATCCTACATCCTACATCCATCAACTACATCCATCAACTACATCCTACATCATCATCTCCATCCTACATCCATCATCTCCATCCTACATCCACCAACTACATCCTACATCCATCAACTACATTTTACATCCATCAGCTACATCCTACATCCATCAACTACATCCTACATCCATCAACTACATCCTACATCCATCAACTACATTTTACATCCATCAACTACATCCTACATCCATCAACTACATTCTACATCCATCAGCTACATCATACATCCATCATCTACATCTTACATCCATCAGCTACATTCTACATGATGGATGTAGGAGATGGATGTAGCTGATGGATGTAGATGATGGATGTAGAATGTAGATGATGGATGTAGATGATGGATGTAGATGATGGATGTAGATGATGGATGTAGATGATGGATGTAGATGATGGATGTAGGAGATGGATGTAGAGGATGGATGTAGGATGTAGATGATGGCTGTAGATGATGATGTAGGATGTAGATGATGGATGTAGGATGTAGTTGATGGATGTAGGATGTAGCTGATGGATGTAGATGATGGATGTAGATGATGGATGTAGATGATGGATGTAGGAGATTGATGTAGATGATGATGTAGGATGTAGATGATGGATGTAGGATGTAGTTGATGGATGTAGGATGTAGCTGATGGATGTAAAATGTAGTTGATGGATGTAGGATGTAGCTGATGGATGTAAAATGTAGTTGATGGATGTAGGATGTAGTTGGTGGATGTAAAATGTAGTTGATGGATGTAGGATGTAGCTGATGGATGTAAAATGTAGTTGATGGATGTAGGATGTAGTTGGTGGATGTAGGATGTAGGTGATGGGTGTAGGATGGAGATGATGATGTAGGATGTAGTTGATGGATGTAGATGATGGATGTAGGATGTAGGATGTAGATGATGGATGTAGGATTCAGGTGATGGATGTAGATGTAAGTCGCTCTGGATAAGAGCGTCTGCTAAATGACTTAAATGTAAATGTAAATGTAGATGATGTAGGATGTAGATGATAATGTAGGATGTAGATGATGGATGTAGTTGATGGATGTAGAGGATGGATGTAGATGATGGATGTAGTTGATGGATGTAGGAGATGGATGTAGATGATGGATGTAGATGATGGATGTAGATGATGGATGTAGATGATGNGATGGATGTAGATGATGGATGTAGATGATGGATGTAGATGATGGATGTTGATGATGGATGTAGTTGATGGATGTAGGAGATGGATGTAGATGATGGATGTAGATGATGGATGTAGGTGATGGATGTAGATGATGGATGTAGATGATGGATGTAGAATGTAGATGATGGATGTAGATGATGGATGTAGATGATGGATCATAGATGTAGGATGTAAAAAATGGATGTAGGGCTGGTTTTATGAGAATTAACAATATAAGGATTACATATCAGTCCAACACATAAGGATAATATAAAGAATGACTCGACCAAATAGGATGCCAGGTTATAGCTAAACTAATGACTAACAAACTAAGCAGTATAGACAAACACTTGGCAAACAAAGGACATCATTATTAAACCAACTATTTGGATATAAAGGAAAGATAACCACTTACTTGTTCGAATAACACATCCAAGTAAACAACAAGGTTGAAGGACTATAAATTGCATATCAATCATTCTACTAACACTACACGTTTTATACTAGGCATGCTTCCATGGGGTGGGGTTACAGCAGTTCTGCATGGAAGAGTGGGCCAAAATGTGACGTGAGAGACTGATCAACAACTACAGGAAGCGTCTGGTTGGAGTCATTGCAGCTAAAGGTGGTACAACCAGTTATTGAGTGTAAAGGGGGAAATTACTTTTCACACAGAGGATTTGGGTGTTGCGTAACTTTGTTTATGAAATAAATGTAATTGTTGTGTCCTTTGTTCACTCAGGTTCCCATGATCTAATCTTAGGTATTGGATAATACGGGATCGGTATCCCCAAAGCGGGACGGTTGAGCTAACGTGATTAGCACAACGTTGTAAGTGACATGGAACATTTCCCAGGACATGGACATGTCTTATATGGGCAGAAAGCTTAAATTCTTGTTAATCTAACTGCGCTGTCCAATTTACAGTAGCTATTACAGTGAAAGAGTACCCTGCTATTGTTTGAGGAGAGTGCACAACAACAAAACACTTTTATCACAGCAACTGGTTTGATACATTCACCTCTGAAGGTAAATAATGTACTTACATTCAGTCATCTGGCTCTGATTTGTCATCCTGAGGGTCCCAGAGATAAAATATAGCATAGTTTTGTTTGTTAAAATCCATTTTTATATTCAAATGTAGGAACTGGGTTCTACAGTTTGAACCCCTGCTGTGTCTGGTCATCCCATCTAGATGTGTGAAGGTTAGTGTATTTTCTGTAGGGAAGCTAATTATCCATAATTTAGGACATTCCTGGAAGTGTGTAAGCTTACATTATTCATTATCATTTCATTTTTATATGTTCTCTATAGTTATGTACTTGAAAATGTATCAATTGACCAATTCAACACATTTGTGCAGACATGAGACAACATTTTGAACAGTAATGAAATGGTTAATTGGATCAGTCTAAAACTTTGCACATACACTAAAATCTAAATTGCGCCTAGACTACTAAGGGATATAATGGTCCTTTCTCTTGCATTTCAAGATGACAGAACAAAAACATTTTTGGAAAACAAATGTTTTTTTCTTTTTATTATCTTTTACCAGATCTATATTGTTATTTTCTCCTACATCAATTTCACAATTCCACAAACTTCAAAGTGTTTCCTTTCAAATGGTATCAAGAATATGCAAATCCTTGCTTCAAGTCCTGAGCTACAGGCAGTTAGATTTGGGTATGACATTTTAGGATAAAATTGAAAAAAAGAGGTTTTACTGAATGACAACAGAGGCAATATGGAATTTCATTGAATAGTTTGGGGTAGGCCTCGTCTCCAAGGAATGCTCCTCAGAGCCAGATGCTGATGACAGGTTGCCTTATCACATGGATCATTGAGCTATTTGACTGGCATATAACAAGAAAAGATTAAGATGGGCAAAAGAACACAGACACTGGACAGAGGAACTCTGCCTAGAAGGCCAGCATCCCGGAGTCACCTCTTCACTGTTGACGTTGAGACTTCTGTTTTGCGGGTAGTATTTAATGAAGCTGCAAGTAACTCATGGAGCTGCTAGAAGGTCTATAACTCATGGAGCTGCTAGAAGGCCTGTAACTCATGGAGCTACTAGAAGGTCTATAACTCATGGAGCTGTTAGAAGGCCTGTAACTCATGGAGCTGCTAGAAGGCCTGTAACTCATGGAGCTGCTAGAAGGCCTGTAACTCATGGAGCTGCTAGAAGGTCTGTAACTCATGGAGCTGCTAGAAGGCCTGTAACTCATGGAGCTGCTAGACGGCCTGTAACTCATGGAGCTGCTAGACGGCCTATAACTCATGGAGCTGCTAGAAGGTCTGTAACTCATGGAGCTGCTAGAAGG